>NC_090727.1:156123259-156130759 GCF_036898095.1 Palaemon carinicauda
TCTCTGAAACCAGAAATGGGGGAGGGGGTGGGATGGATTGAATCTCTCTGCGCGTACATAGCTATGTAGATATTTAGACGTCATTTTTTACGGGTCGCATACACTAGTAGACACGTTTAACACCCATCAGCAACACCCGAGAATGATTCGGCATATATCAACTTGAGCACAGCAAAGAAATACAAAAAAAGATTAGCATTACGAAATCAACATCTATAAAAACATTGTTAACACAATAATATTTAAAGTTAATTAAACAAACAGGAGCATTTTGAAATCGATATGCGAAAAATTGGCCGGAGAAAATTAAATCCAAATATATATACTTTTTAGGAAGGTATTAAATGCTTTAAAATGCATTCTTGTATGAAAGGTCAGACTTTGAGATCTCTGTTTTTTACATTTGCAAATTGGGCCAATTGGAAGCGTCCCTGCCTAATGCTCACTGAAGCTCGATAGTTTCTTGTAGTGTCGGAAAGCTCACCATCCTTGTGAGCTAAGGATTGGGAGTATAAGAGAGCCTATAAGCCTACCTACTGAGTCATCAGCAGCCATTACCTGGCCCTCCCTGGGCGTAGCTTGGGAGGAGAAGGGACTTGGTGGCTGATCATATGTATAAATGATCAGGGCGTTGTCTTGCTAGCTAGGGCAATGTCACAGTCCCTTGCCTCTGCCATTCATGCCCGGCCTTTAAACCTTCAAGAATTACATCATGAAAACCAACATAGGTAATTTATATGGCATTGTCTTGCTAGCTAGGGCAATGTCACTGTCCCTTGCCTCTGCCATACATGCCCAGCCTTTAAACCTTCAAGAATTACATCATTAAAACCAACATAATGTAATTTATATCCACCTCGTACGTTGTTGAGCAATCGCAAGAATGCAACGCCAGAGAGATATCCAACAATCACGAATGGCCAAAGTATGCATGGGCTCGCCGACAGGCGAAATAGCCCGGCGAATCCAGGTGGTCTACCTGCGCTGATTTTATTACTAGTATTCGCTTATGGACGAGACGGTTATGGGAATCCACAGTGATATTTTAATGAATTTTACGAGGGAGTATTCATTGTGATACAGCTGGGGTCATCATCGTCGTATTTCGCTTTTATCAACTTCTTTTTTTTTTTTTTTTTTTAAGCTAGTACTTCAGGAATGTAATCATTATTTTTTTATATTTTTATGAATATTATTATCTTGTGTTGAGGGTTTTATCAGTTCATTTAAATAATAATTTTATTATCTGTTTTTATTCTTAAGGATAAGTTTTGATTTTACTGTTTTTGGAGTAATTTATTTCAATTGTTCATGATTTCTCATATATGTTTATTTATATCCTTATTTCCTTTCCTCACTGGGCTATTATTCCCTGTTGGAGCCCCTGGGCTTATAGCATCTTGCTTTTTCCAGCTAGGGTTTTAGCTTAGCTGATAATAACAACAACAACAACAACAACAACAACAATAATAATAATAATAATAATAATAATAATAATAGTATTAATGATTAATAAATAATAATTATTAATAATAGTAATAATTATAATAATAACAATAATAATAATTAAATAATAATTAGTAATGATAATATAATAATAATAACAACAACAACAATAATAATAATAATAATAATAATAATAGTAGTAGTATTAATGATTGATAAATAATAATTATTAATAATAGTAATAATAATAATAATAATAATTAGTAATGATATAATAATAATAATAATAATATTACCTATCATCAAGATAATAAATAAATGAATAACTTCATTAAATTTGGTGTTCGTGAATTATTCATCCCTTGCCAAATAGCTTCAACATCATCTTATTAGCGGAAGTACTCGTATTACCCACTCGAGTTCTGCAAGTAAGGAGTGCAGTGAGGAAATAATCTCTTAACTGTTATATATATATATATATATATATATATATATATATATATATATATATATATATATATATATATATTCCAGGCTTACATGGATGAGGACTCTATGAAGCGTGAAGTAAGAGATGATGAATGAAGAAGTATTGAATTTAAAGTTCAAATCTAACCGAGGCCCTTTGCGTCAATAGGTGTAGGAGGAGATGATATATATATATATATATATATATATATACACATATATATACTGAATATATAATATATATGTATATATACATATAAATATATATATGGATAAAATATACTTATATTTACATGCAGGTATTGATATACAAACATATACACACATACATACAAATATATATACTGTATATATATATATACTGTATATATATATATATATATATATATATATATATATATATATATATATATATATATATTACATATATATATATATATATATATATATTACATATATATATATATATATATATATATATATATATATATATATATATATATATATATATATATATAAAATCTTTATTTAATGGATTTTCATTAACACTATTTAGCACGTTTAAAAAGGGCATAGCTTCATCAACAAGAGATTTAATGATGCAATGAAAACTAAAGACGATTTCTGAATAATGATATGATTATGCAGCATGTCTTCAGTTATTGTCCGGAAACACCATTTTAATTTGCCCATTTAAAAAAACCCATATAGTAAATAATCTTTCTTTCATTCACTTAAAAGGTTAAATGTGTCTGGTTCTAGTTCCATTTTCATCGGAATAGATGCTCATCAGAACGTCAGACTGGCAAGCCCAAACCCCCACTGTGGTGCCAAACCACAGTAGTTGCCTCCGCGGTAAACATCTTAAACACATGGTCCAGGGCTGGGATCGATCTGCTGCCTTGCGAATGCTAGACGAATACGTTTCCACTGTACTAGTCAGGAGACTAAAACACTTGTGAATATAGTTTTTAGGTCAAGTGATGCCAACACAATCCCTGGCTACAGGCTTTGTTGTTGTGGCCGATGTGGTAACGTCCCTGACTGGTGAATGCCAGACTGGGGTTCGAGTTCCGCTCAAACTAGGTAGTTCCTTTGGTCGCTGCAACCTCGCCATCCTTGTGAGCTAAGGATGGGGGGGAGGAGGGGGGAGCCTATAAGCCAATCTGCTAAGTCATCAGCAGCCATTGCCTGGCCCTCCTTGGTTCTAGCTTGTGTGGAGAGGTGGTTTGGGCGTTGATCATATGGTAAGTCTCTAGGGCATTGTCCTGCTTGATAGGGCAATGTCACTGTCCCTCGCCTCTGCCATTCGTGAGTGGCCTTTAAACCTTTAAAAACATGTTCTGGTAAATGAAGGCCATATTGCGGTGAAGCAGTGTACTTTTAAGTTAGTACTCGTTTATACGGATCCGTTAATGACAGTTTACTTATAGGCGTTTTGTTCTTTATATCCGGACAAGTATGTATCAGTTGGAAATGACTGCTGTAATGATCGGTTTCCATAACTACAGTATCATTATCCAGTTATTATTATCATTATTTGCTAAGATACAACCCTAATTGGAAAAGCAAGATGATATAAGCACAAGGACATTATTTGCTAAGATACAACCCTAATTGGAAAAGCATGATGATATAAGCACAAGGACATTATTTACAACCCTAATTGGAAAAGCAAGATGATATAAGCACAAGGACATTATTTGCTAAGATACAACCCTAATTGGAAAAAACAAGATGATATAAGCACAAGGGCTCCAACAGGGAAAATAGCCCAGTGAGGGAAGGAAATAAGGAAACACAAAAGCAATTGTTTTTAAGTTTATTTCAATGTGTCATTTGCTAAGACCAATATTTATTCTATGAAGCATATCATAAATGGCTGTTCATCAGTTTTCCTGAATGCAACCTTTTCCTGCCCTAGGACCCTAGGAGTTCCTTGGTTTTAGGTACAGCGGGACACAGGGATTCCTTGTACACCTCGCTCAGAACAAATACACCCAGCAACATCCTTTAAGTAAATTAAGTTTTTTACTTAGAATAAAATCTATTTCATTTTTCATTTTTCCAATTGGGCTTTATACACACATATATATATATATATATATATATATATATATATATATATATATATATACAGTATATACAGATATATATATATATATATATATATATATATATATATATACAGTATAGATATATATATATATATATATATATAGTATAGATATATATATATATATATATATATATATATATGTATATAAATATATTCATTATATATATACACAGTATATATATGTATATAAATATATTCATTATATATATATATATATATATATATATATATATATATATATATATATATATACCGTATTTTCCGTGTGATAAGACGCACCTTTTTTCACGAAAATTGACCCCCAAAATCACCCTGCGTCTTAACACTTGAGAAAAAAGTTGTATAAGGGAGTTTGACACCCTTGAAACACCCAACTATTGACATACAAGCACTCAAACTGATGAGAGATATAATATAACCCTAAAATTATCATTCCTGTGTAATAAATTCATTTATTTTTATATTGCACTTCCTTTAATGAAGTACAGTAGCAATTTTTTTCCTATTTCTATTTATTTTTCTTTTGTAATCAGCTGATAACTCGCTAACCCCCTTCAACAAGCAATCATGCCAATTAATGGTCTCGGAGCAGACGACGCTATGACAGTATCTATTTTCTCATATTTTGTTGATATTTTGTAATAGAGCAATATGTTGATAATGACTTTGTTGGCCGAGTTATAAAATAATACAAACAGAGGTTTGCTGAATACGACCTTGGAAAAAAACTTCTGTTTGTTGATTGCAGTATTACCAATTTGCAGAAAAGTAACTAGACCTAGAATCACATAAACAGTAGCAAAATTATTCCACCTAAAAGAATGTCTAGATTTCTTTAATCAATAATTACATTTTTTGTGAACATTTCCAGGCTATATGAGGAATTTTGGAAATAGTACTGGAATTTTACCTCTTTAACAAAATTTTATGCACCTTTGGTAATGCTGCTTTAATGTAAACAACACTTGAAACACCAAACTCTGACTTAACGTGTAGTTGTGGTGGAAACTAAGACTGCTTTAGTGGTTTCTTATATGAATATGTAATAAAATTGGGATAATTGGCATATGGCTAATTAATATTAACTTAAACATTTCATAATTCACCCAAAATAAAAAAAAAGTTACTGTGCAGGACAATAATCACGCTAGAGTCGCTGACTAGGGATTTGTGCTAAGAAATTTTTACAATCCTAATTTTTTTTTTAAAACTGCCTTGCTAATTTGAGGATGCGTCTTACCACTTGTAGCGTCTTATGACACGGGAAATACGGTATATATATATATATATATATATATATATATATATATATATATATATATATATATATATATATATATATATATATACTGTATATATACACATACAGTATGTATGCTCGGGCGCGCTGTTTGATCTTATTCCTCTTCCTCTTCTTTTATTTGAGGAATTTTTTTTTCATTTCCTAAATGAAAGACCTAATTTAATTTTATTACTGTTCTTCCTATACTTTATTTATATTGTTTATTACTTCTCTTGTCGTTTGTTTATTTCCTTGTTTCCTTTCCACTCTGGGCTATTTTTCCTGTTGGTGACCTTGGGATTATAGCATCTTGTTTTTCCAACTAGATTTGTAGCTTAGCTTGTAATATATACATATATACATATATATATATATATATATATATATATATATATATATATATATATATATATATATATATATATATATATATAAACTTTATAGAAGGATCTTGTCTTCTCGCTTAATTTCTTGGCCTCTGGCACCTTATGGAGAATGAGCCAGTGTAGGTCATGTGGGTACATAGGTCTATACACTCAAACGACCATTTTAATGGATGGTAGTAATTCATCTCTGGTTTGGTAATTGTTTCCAGCCCACAAGGTCTAATCGCTCTGTGGTCAGACCACCCTGGCTCTATCTTCCCTCTTTCGGGTATGGGCCATGGACCCTGGAACGCAGGGTAGATTGTCGAATGATCTTCCTACTAATCACGCTGTTGAATCAGTGGAGCTTCTTAAAAAAGTTCAAACTTGCAGCGAATGTTTTTATGTCTCTTTTTATAGTTTATTTATAAAAGATCTACTTTGACGTTACTGTTATTAAAGGGGTTTTATTTTAATTGTTCATTACTTGTTTTATAGTTTATTTATTTCCTTTTCTCAATGGGCTATTTTACCCTGTTCGAGCCCTGCTTTTCCAACTAGTGTTGTAGCGTTTCTACTACTACTACTACTACTACTACTACTACTACTACTACTACTAATAATAATAATAGTAATAATAGCAATAAAAATAATTTTAATAACAACCACCACAACAACAATAATAATAATAATAGCAATAAAAATAATTTGAATAACAACAACAACAACAACAACAACAATAATAATAATAATAATAATGATATATTAAAAGTCCATATTTCTTGCGTAACACAAAACTCTACGGCATCCCCCCTCAAACTTGGGTTGTTTAACTTGGACCCTGGACCACCCTCCATTATTAATAGCCCCTCTATAATTGTTGGGTTGTAACAGAATATGGTTGTTATTTACATTTTCAACCACAACTCACATTTATAGGCATTTCTTTAATAGATAAAGTGATAATATGTGAAAGATTTATTCTGATGTTGATACTGTTCTTAAAATACTTTATTATAATTGTTAATTACTTTTCTTGTAGTTTATTTATTTCCTCATTTCCTTTCCTCACTGGGCTATTTTCCCTGTTGGAGCCCCCTAGGCTTATACCATTCTGCTTTTCCAACTAGGGTTGTAGCTTTGTTAAGTAATAATAATGATAATAATAATAATAATAATAATAATAATAATAACAATAATAATAATAATAATAAAAACAATAATAATAATAATAGTAATAATAATAATAACAATAATAATAATAATAACAATAATAATAATAATAATAACAATAATAATATGATAATAATAATAATAACAATAATAATAATAATAAATAAGGAATTTGGTAATATATACGATCTTATTCCCTATAAATACGCAATATTACAAAACAAGAACTTAAAAAAGCTAAGGCACATTCAAACAACAGGAAGTAAACTTTGACTAAACTAAAATCAAAATAATCATACATACGTCTAAATTAATTCCTCTCTTCCATAACCTTTATTTATTTATTTCTACATAAACAATAAGAAGCAAAAACACACTTTTCAAAAAATCAAACCATTGTTCTTTAGTCTTGGGTAGTGCCATAGCCTCTGTACCATGGTCTTCCACTGTCTTAGGTTAGAGTTCTCTTGCTTGAAGGTACACTCGGGCACAATATTCTATATAATTTCTCTTCCTCTTGTTTTGTTAAAGTTTTTATAGTTTATATAGGATATATTTATTTTAATGTTGTTTTTGTTAAAGTTTTTATAGTTTATATAGGATATATTTATTTTAATGTTGTTACTGTTCTTGAAATTTTATGTTTC
>NC_090727.1:156135759-156145759 GCF_036898095.1 Palaemon carinicauda
CTTTATAAAAAACAAAGGAAAAATACCATTTGGGTCTACACCACCGTAAGCATCAAGGTCCATCAACAGAGCTTTAATCTCACGAGATCGAAAAGCTAAACTATTTACTTTAGTCTCAGGAAAACAGGAATGAGGAAGTTCAAGATTTTCATTGCTCTGTTTACTGTCAAAAACATCAGCAAAAGGGTTGCCTTTTTCTTTGGACAGTGAGTGACTGAGCCATCTGGTTTAAGTAAAGGAGGAACTGTTGCATCTACAACTAAGAGTGCAGATTTAAGGGTAGACCACCATTTATGTTCCTGAGTTGTGCCATAAAAGTAGTAGGTTGGCCAGGGCACCAGCCACCCGTTGAGATACTACCGCTAGAGAGTTATGGGTTCTTTTGACTAGCCAGACAGTACTACACTGGATCCTGCTCTCTGGTTACGGTTAATTTTACCTTTGCTCACACACACACACACTGAATAGTTTGGCCTATTCTTTACATATCCACCTAAGTCCTCATACACCTGACAACACAGATTACCAAACAATTCTTCTTCACTCTAGGGGTTACTGCAAAATCAAACCACTGTTCTTTAGTCTTCGGTAGTGCCATAGCCTCTCTTGCTTGATGGTACACTCGAGCACACACTCCTATCTTATTTCTCTTCGTCTTGTTTTGTTAAAGTTTGTATAGTTCATATTGGAGATATTTATTGTTGTTACTCTTCTTAAAATATTTTATTTTCCTTTTTTCCTTTCCTCACTGAGCTATTTTCCCTGTTGGAGCCCCTGGGCTTATAGCATCCTGCTTTTCCAACTTGGGTTGTAGCTTAGTAAGTAAGTAAGTAAGTAAGTAAGTAAGTAATAATAATAATAATAATAAATTGTATTCCTTTTCAGTTGAAGCATAAACTCTCTGAGCAAAAGCTCTAAGCATAGCAAAGTTATTCTAAGACAAATCTGATCTGTTACCCTTCCAAAGATGATAGGCCTCCTGCTTCTCCAAGTAAGCACGTCTACAATCATCATTGAACGATGGATTGTCATTCACTCGGTACCTTAGCACACGAGAAGGGATATACCTATCAATTACGTTGACTAGATTCTCATTCAAATGGACAACAGAATCAACACTACTACTGTATATAATTGTGACCAATTCAAGCACATAAAATCTTGCAAAATTCCATTCCAGTCTGCTTGAGATTTCATATAAATTCTACAAGAGTATGAAACATCAGGGACAGGCTGCTCAGTCTTCACTACTGATGAAATCAAGGCATGATCAGATGTCCCGACTGGAGAACCAACCTTAGTTGTTATAACGCCAGGGGAGTCAGTGTATACGAGGTCCAAGCAATTACCAGACCTGTGAGTAGCTTCATTTATGATTTGCTCACAGCCTGATTCAGAGCCAAAGTTTAAAGCTCTTAAGCCATGGCGATCGGCAGGAGAGATAGAACTTAATCACTCCCTATGGTGAGCATTGAAATCACCCACAAAGACAAAAGAAGCCTTTCTATCATCTTCTTGTATCTTAGCCAAAATGGTAAGAAGACAATCGAAGATAGAACCACCCATGTCTGGATTCCGGTAGATAGAACACAAATAAAAGTTGTTATGCCTGCCACAAACTTTTATTAGCCAACCTGAATCTCATGACATCCACATTCATAGCAGGACTCACGAGAAACAGGGTACTCGGTCCTAATATACACTGCCATTCCCCTGGCCCTTGGGAAGGCATTGCGTTTCAACATTATTGGCTTCTTAAAACCACTTATAATGAGCTCAGATGAGTGCCTCATATTAGAAACCAAAGTTTCTGAGCACAAAAGAATATCATACTGTCTAGATGCAACTTTAAGGTCTTGAATATTTGCATGAAGACCAAAAATATTGCAATACAGTAAACGACATTGACGAAATCTAGGACGTACTAGTCCCGGATTTTGATTAATGTCACCAGACAGGATAAGAATTAATGGTAACAAAAAAAAAAAAAAAAAAAAAAGAGACATCATACTTAAAAACTAGATTAAAAAGAATTATAACAAAAACATTATGTACAGAAATATAAATAAAGTGATTGATCAAACCCATAGACTATAGAAAAAAAAAAGTCGGAAAAACTAGTCAACATGGAAGAGACGATACACCATGCAAGGCTAAATACCCTCCAGGATAGACACTTCAACTGAAGGGGGGACAGTAAGGATGGTTTTGAGAAGAAAAAGAATCAGATAAGGAGAAGACAACCTCTTGATAAACCACCAGGCATCCACGGCCCTTCCATTAAGTCTGCCCAACACACCATTTCAAAAAAATAAGAGGAAGAGAAAACAAAAATAAATAAGATAGAATAATGTGCCCGAGTGTAGCCTTAAGTATGAGAACTCTAACCCAAGACAGTAGAAGACCATGGTACAGAGGTTATGGGACTACCCAAGACTAGAGAACAATGGTTTAATTTTGGAGTGTCCTTTTCCTAGAATAGCTGCTTACCATAGCTAAAAGAGTCTCTTCTACTCTTACCAAGAGGAAAGTACACTGAACAAATTGCAGTACAGTAATTAACCCCTTGGGTGAAGAAGTGTTTGACAATCTCATTGTTGCCAGGTGTATGAGGAAAGACGAGAATCTGTAAAGAATAGGCCAGACTATTCGGTGTATGTGTAGGCAACGAAAAAATAAGCCGTAACCAGAGAGAGAGAGAGAGAGAGAGAGAGAGAGAGAGAGAGAGAGAGAGAGAGAGAGAGAGAGAGAGATCAAATGCATTACTGTCTAGCTAGTCAAAGAATGGTAGTATCTCAACGGGTGGCTGGTGCTCTGGCCAACCTACTACCTTCTAATGTATGTATGCACACACACACACACACACACACACATATATATATATATATATATATATATATATATATATATATATACATATAGATACATACATGTATATATATATATATATATATATATGTGTGTGTGTATATGTATATATAAATATATATATACAGGTGTGTATATATATATATATATATGCAGGTATATATATATATATATATATATATATATATATATATATATATACATATATATATATATATATATATATATATATATATATACATACAGGTATATATATATATATTGCCATTTCCATCCCATGAACTTATTTTCCACTTTTATCGAAATATTAACATCCTAAACTCGCTCCCAGGAATTTATTCTATGTAACGATTCGTCGTCAGCAACTTCTGTTTTTAAAGCATAAACAGTATCATGAGAAGACAGATGAAATTTACATAGACATCCCGAAAATAACTCATTGCACACTAAACTGATATTCATCCAACTATAGTCAATTCTTTTTAGTGAGGCAGATTTGCACCGACTCTCGGGGGTGCCCTTTTCGCTCGGAAAAGTTTCCTGATCTCTGATTGGTTGGACAAGATAATTCTGACCAATCAGGTAGCAGGAAACTTTTCCGAGCTAAAAGGGCACCGCTGCGAGTCGGTGCAAATGCGCCCCATTAAAAAATATTGAGTATAGTCTTCGGCAGCAGCTGAAAGAGTAATTTTTACCTCCGCCAACGAAGTTGGAAGGAAGTTATGTTTTCGCCCCTGTTTGTGTGGTTGTTTGTTCGTGCGTTTGAGAACAACTTCCTGGCCACAATTTTAATCATAAAGTAATGAAAATTGCAGATTAACTTATGTTAAAAGCTGGAAATTATTAAAATTTTGTAAGGTCAAGGTCGAGCAAAAGGTCAAGAAATAAGATGCCTCGACGGAGGTCTGCGCTCTACTGAGAGCCCCTTTCGTTATTATATTAATTTCCTTCAACATTTACGTCTATAATGACATCTTTATCTATTTTCTTGCATTTAAATTTTACTTCAAGAAGGAAAATAGTTTGCTATTAAAAATCCTCTTTGTTCGCCATTAACTTTTAATGTGGGATCTTTAGCTCACCTGAACGCTATGACCACAGACATATTTCTTAGTTTTATTGCATCTAATCATAACGCTTTCTTTCACCGGTATTCCTAAAATTCAAGAAACTATCTATATGTTAATTAACAATTATAAATGCAATTAAGTATTCTGTACACGAACACTCACGACGGAAAGGCAGAGAAATGATGACCCTCACATGACCTGCACCTGATAGAAAGAGAAAGAGCTAGATGGGATCAGAGTTAACAACACATAATCAGAAAACAAATCTCGAAAATATTGAAAGTACTAAGTTCAGTGTTCCATTAATTTTCTTCTTCACCTCGTGCCCCAATTATTATTATTATTATTATTATTATTATTATTATTATTATTATTATTATTATTAATTATTATTATTAATTAATATTATTAATTAATATTATTATTATTATTATTATTATTATAATTATTATTATTAATTATCGACCATAAGTTATTATTTATAATTATTATTAAAATTATTATTGTTATTAAAATTATTATTATTATTATTATTATCATTATTACTATTATTATATTTATTATTATTACTTGCTAAGCTACAACCCTAGTTGGAAAAAGGAAAATGCTACAAGGCCAGGAGACCCAACAAAGAAAATAGTCCAGTGAGGAAAGGAAACAAGGAAAAATGAAATATTTTGAGAAAAGTAACAATCTTAAATAAATATTTCCTATTATTATTATTATTATTATTATTATTATTATTATTATTATTATTATTATTATCATTACTTGCTAAGCTACAACCCTAGTTGGAAAAGCAAGATGCTATAAGTCCAGAGGCCCCATCAGGGAAAATATTTTAAGAACAGTAACGACAATAAAATAAATATTTCCTATATAAACTATAGAAACTTTAACAAGGCAAGAGGAAGAGAAATTAGAAAGATTAGTGTGTCCGAGTGTACCTTTCAAGCAAGAGAACTCTAACCCAAGACAGTAGAAGACCATGTTACAAAGGTCATGGCAATACTCAAGATTATATTCACTTGTAAGTATTCGAAGGATTCAACCACTACTATTTTCCAAACATCTGTATTAATATTCAACATTCAAACTTCTAAACAGTTATTGGTCTAGTCAATAATAATAATAATAATAATAATAATAATAATAATAATAATAATAATAATAATAATAATTCACAATAACAATAACAAATCATGACGAAGAAATATCACTACTTGGACATACTAATTTTAAGGAAAACGTCCAAATATTCTTTCTACGTATACTATAGCCTTCCTCAAATTACCAGACTAACATACTATGTTCACCTTTACCTGTTAATTGAATAAGCTAAATTAGTTTTCAATTGCCAAGGAATAAAATAAACTAAAGAATAAAAGCCAAAAATCTCCGCTTCAAGTAAATCTGGAGTCGAAGACGCCATCCCCGGGAACATTGGCGCCCGGGATTCCCTCTTTGTCTTCAGTCGGCCACGTGAGCTTCGCCTCAGCTAAAATTGAAGCCCCTTGGGGAAAATTGTTTTAAGCTGTTACTGAAATCTGTGTTACAGAGCGTACTGCTCCCTTCTCTTTTTTTCTCTCTCTCTTCTTGTGGTGGCCGATGTGGGTAACGTCCCTGACTGGTGAACGCCAGACTGGGATTCACGTCCCACTCCAACTCGATTGTTTCTTTGGTTGCTAAAACCTTACCATCCTTGTGAGCTAAGGATGGGGCGGGGGGTTGGAGGAGTCTATAGGTATATCTGCTGATTCATCAGCATCCACTGCCTGGTCCTCCTTGGTCCTAGCTTGGATGGAGATGGGGGTTTGGGCGCTGATATGTATATATGGTCAGTATCTAGGGCATCGTCCTGCTTGATAGGGCAATGTCACTGTCCCTTTTCTCTGCCATTCATGCCTTTAAACCTTCAGTAGAATTATCGTATTAGCCTGGCTCTGTTCAGGTAAAATTCAGATATTACGGACTCCCCAAGGCGTGTGGAGAAGATAATAGCGCAGAATAAGGACTTCTGGCAGGATTTTACTGTTGCTCACAGGGATGAGGTGAATATTATTCAACAATTGACCATATCCATGTGATTTATCATCTAATAGCAAAACCAGTATGGCAAACCATTATGTATAGCATTTACAGATTATGAGAAATCTTTAGATTCTGTCAAAATTTCAGCAGTAATAAAAGGTGTTGAAAGACAAGGAATAAATGAATCTCAAGTTAAAACGCTTGAAGATATCTATAAAAGAAGTACAGCAATCATAAAGCTACATAAAGATAGTGATAAAATTCTGATTGACAAAGGACTTAGACAAGGAGACCCCAATCTCTCCTATTATCTATTATCCACAGCATGCCTACAAAAAACTTTGAAAAAATAGATTGGAAAATGTAGGACTTAACATTAATGGGAAATACCTTAAGAGATCTGCAGATGACATAGTTGTGTTTAGTGAATCAGGGGAGGAATTGCAAAAGACGAAAGAAGATTCGAATAAAGCAGATATGTAGGACTGAAAATGAATGACTAAAACTAAGATAATGTTCAGTGAAATTGCAGAGACAACAAATATAAGAGTTATGGACAAACCTTTTGAGATTGTTAATGAATATACATACTTAGGACAGGCAGTAAGAGTTTCCCCAGGACACGAGACCGAAATTAAAAGAAGGATAAGAAAGGGATGGAGAGCATTAGGTAAAGTAAAATGCCAGTGTCTCTAAAAGAGTTAAGTATTTAATCAGATGGTCTTACAAGTATTAACTCATGCACAATAAACTTAAAGCCTTGATAAAGTCTTAGAACTAAGTTAATTACAGCTCAAAGAGCTATGAAAAGACTAATGACATGAATTACACTAAGCGAAAGAAAAAGAGCAACATGGATACAAGAGCAAAGTAAATTAGAGGATATTCTACCAACGCATTTGCAAAGGAAATGGACATGGGCCAAGGCCTTCCATGGGCAGGACATATAATGAGAATAACAGATGATAAACAGACATTTAGAAAAACAGAAGTTCCTAGAAATTGCAAAACCAGGAGGGAAGAAAAGACGACGGATTGAAGAGATAAAAAAAAAAAATTGAAAAACCATAAACAGAATCAAATGGAAGGACATGTGTGGGGCTTTAGACATGCGATGGACTATAGTCAATTTTTTTTAGCGAGGCAGATTTGCACCGACTCGCAGCGGTGCCCTTTTGGCTCGGAAAAGTTTCCTGATCGTTGATTGGTTAGAATTATCTTTTCCAACCAATCAGCGATCAGGAAACTTTTCTGAGCTCAAAGGGCACCCCTGCAAGTCGGTGCAAATCTGCCTCGCTAAAATAAATTGACTATAGTTACAGCTCTGCCATTCACGAGCAGCCTTTATGGCAGTGGACTAACCTAACCTAACCTAACCTTACTTAACCTAACCTAACGAAAAATGGAAATTAAAATAAAAGTTCAGATCGAAGAAAACAGAAGCAAAAACACAATAAAGAATAAGTTCTACAGCTCACTAGATAGGTGGTTATGACGACCGTTGGGAAAACTTATACACGAGTGATTCATGACATTATACATCAAACATAAATATCGTGAAAATAAAGAAATCCTGGCAAAGATACATATATGAATTGAGGTTATATAAAAAAAAGAATTAGTGTAAAAAGATAACATTAAACCAGTAAGAGAGAGAGAGAGAGAGAGAGAGAGAGAGAGAGAGAGAGGAGAGAGAGAGAGAGAGAGAGAGAGAGAGAGAGTACTATAGCTAAAGAATTAGTGAAAAACTAGGCACATTAAACCAGTAAGAGAGAGAGAGAGAGAGAGAGAGAGAGAGAGAGAGAGAGAGAGAGAGAGGGGGGGGGGGTCTATACCTAAAGAATTAGTGAAAAAGTAGACAACAATAAACCAGTAAGAGAGAGAGAGAGAGAGAGAGAGAGAGAGAGAGAGAGAGAGAGAGAGAGAGAGAGAGAGAGAGAGTAATAAAGCTAAAGAATTAGTGAAAAACTAGACACATTAAACCAGTAAGAGAGAGAGAGAGAGAGAGAGAGAGAGAGAGAGAGAGAGAGAGAGAGAGAGAGCACTATAGCTAAAGAATTAGTGAAAAACATAAGACAACATTAAACCAGTATAAAAGAGAAAATTTTTTAATTCTTTATGAATCTGAAACCTTTAGAAATCCTCCTAACATTCATATATATACTATATATATATATATATATATATATATATATATATATATATACAGTATATATCAACTTCTCTCATCTCCAGCAAGCTTTTTTTTTTCTGTCTTCTTTACATCTCTATTCGCAAGATTTTTTTTTCTTCTTAGGAGGGGAAGCCCTTAAAGGTCATTTCTTGTGTCTCTAACGTATATTTTAAGTGAGTTTTATGGGGCCTGGACGCTCACAGGCTTGCATATATTTGCTTACATCGGCGTGCGTGTGTGGGCCCCGCTTACGACATAACTACCTGTATAGTTTCTAATGAGTTGTCACTGGATTGTAGTGTTGCTTAAATACGAAAGAAAATGATGTACACGAAGTAGTCATGTGTTGGTAGATGTATTTGTCGGTTTTTACATAAATTTTATTATGAAGTATGTTCATCACAGATCTCCAAATGTATAAGGTACACAATCGCCTCTTGTTAATATATTTGTATATGCATACATACACACACACACACACACACACACACACATATATATATATATATATATATATATATATATATATGTGTGTGTGTGTGTGTGTGTGTGTGTGTGTGTGACCGCGTGCGCTTTTATATATATGTATATATCCCTATATATACATGTATATATATGCATATATAAATACACATATATATGTATATACAAATATATATGTACAGTATATATACATGTGTATATATATACATGTGTATATATATACATGTATATATATACATATATAAAGAGAGAGAGAGAGAGAGAGAGAGAGAGAGAGAGAGAGAGAGAGAGAGAGAGAGAGAGAGAGATAACACTAAATTCTTCATGTATAAAACTAAGCCATTTATTTTCTTAAAACACTAACAAGGGTCACCATCACATTCAAACTGTAGAATAGTGGATGAACATAAAAGTTTTCAAACAACCCCCTCCCCCCTTCATTCTATTCTTTATCTTTTATTCAATTTCTCGCATTTCTTCGTTATTGAGGCTCTTCGTTTCCAATGTGTTTCATACTATTTGCGTATAACTTTATATGTACACTTTCTTTCCTCGTTCCTAATGCATTCGAATTATATGTTCTTTGATTATTATTATTATTATTATTATTATTATTATTATTAGTTAAACTAGTACTAGCAAGATGCTATAAGCCCCAGGCCTCCAACAAGGAAAAATAGCGCGGTGAGGAGAGGAAACAAGGAAATAAATAAACGATATGAGCAATAAATGAACAATTAAAATAAAATACTTTATATAACAATAACAACATCAAAAGAGATATTTCATTTATAAACTATAAAAAGACTCAATGCCAGCTTGTTCAACATAAAAACACCTGCAGCATATTTGAACTTTTGAAGTTCTACTGATTCAACTACCCGACTAGGAAGATCATTCCACAACTTGGTTACAGCTGGGATAAAACTTCTAGATTATTATTATTATTATTATTATTATTATTATTATTATTATTATTATTATTACTACTAGCTAAGCTACAATCCTAGTTAGAAAAGCAAGATGCTAATAGCCCAAGGACTACGACAGGGAAAAATAGCCCAGCGAGGACAGGAAATAAGGGAATAAATAAAGTAGAATTTGAGCCTCATGATGGAGAAGGCCGTTATTCGCAAAACATCTCCCCAAACTTCCCTAAGGTTCTTGGTACAACATTTACTACTCCTATTTCCTACCCTTTTATGTCTTCCTACAACGTCCATAATCAATTTCATAAATGAGATTCCATTCCACATAATACAATCCAATCTTGCCTTCCATAGGTTTCAGGCTTCACGTAACCTTTTAATATTTTTCTACAATGTGAAATTCATTCAATAGTTTCTACAGTTTCCTTTCACTATGATCAATCTGG
>NC_090727.1:156150759-156155759 GCF_036898095.1 Palaemon carinicauda
ATTATTATCATTATTATCATTATTTTCATTATTACTAATATTGTTATTATCATTATTATTATTATTATTATTATTATTATTATTATTATTATACGAACTAACATCTAATCAACTATGATAAAAGTTCATAGTAACTGCTACTAACAATACTAACATGCTTTCAATTTTTCATATTAACAACCACGACGGGAGAGAGAGAGAGAGAGAGAGAGAGAGAGAGAGAGAGAGAGAGAGATTGCAGAAAACCAGTCTATCTTTGATATTTAAGACCCTTAATAACAGATAAGGTTTTAAAAATTCAACTCACCAACTCTGAAACTATTTAAGAAAATATATAAAAACGACATATCTTAATTTTCATAATGTGACGAATCATGTTTATAAAATATGTAAAAGTGAAAAGTTGAATATTGAACTCTAAAGATGTCATGAATGGCAAGGGCAAGGGACAGAGACATTTGCCCTAGAGACTGACCATATATAGATCTTCAGATTCTTGTGTTTTACTTCAAAAGCCGCTAATGGCTCTGAAAGCCTCCCAGGAGTTGTTGGCTAACACCCTGAGGAAGTTGGTTTTTCAGGCCTACGCCTTTTTGTGCTTTGCAACTTATTTAATCATCATTATATATATATATATATATATATATATATATATATATATATATATATATAAATATATATATATATATACATACATACATGCATACATACATATAAGTATATATATATATATATATATATATATATATATATATATATATATATATATATATATATATATATATATATACATACATACGTATACATTTAAACATATATATATAAATATATATATATATATAAATATATATATATATATATATATATATATATATATATATATATATATATATATATATATATGTATATATATATATGTGCATGTATGTATGCATGTATATGTAAATGTATATATATATATATATATATATATATATATATATATATATATATATATATATATATATATATATATATATATATTATTCTACACCCAAGCTGAGACTAGGGAGGGGCAGGCAATGGCTGCTGATGACTCAGCAGATAGACCTATTATCTCCCCCAAACCCTATCCCTCTTTATTTCACAAGGACGGTAAGGTTGTTGACACTACAAGAAACTATCGAACTTGCGCGGGTCTCGAATCCCAGTGCAACTGATCGCCAGCAGGGACTTTTCTAATAGGTTACCCTAACTTTAATTCAATTGAAGTTTTGTCAAAATTTTCTATAGATTGACAATAAAAAAGGAAAATAAGATATATTAGCAGCAATGCTTAAATTTAATCATGGAAAAAAGTAAGCCGAAAACTTACAACAGAAACTACACGAAGATAAATGGCCACACCAATTACTATAATCCTTTTAATAATACTAAGGAAAGGGATTAATATCCAGGAAACTCCTGGATATCCCTTACTAAGGGGATGAAGGAAAATGAAGCACATATTCTGTCGTTCAATTTCCATCGGCATTGCTGGGGTCTATGGAATACCAGGGGGGGGGGGGGGGAGGGACTGTTCAGCATGCTAATCTGTAATCATAGTTGATAACGAAACCAAATCACAGACTTCAAGAGTGCTCAATTTAAGGAATGATCAATCTAAATCCTTCTACTGACACGGGAATAAGACAGAATAGTGGTTGTGGGGGCCGAGGTGGTAACGTCCCTGATAGGTGAACGCCAGAATGAGGTTAGAGTCCCGTTCAGACTCGTTAGTTTCTTTGGTCGCTGCAACCTCAAAAACCTTGTGAGCTAAGGATGGGGGGGGGGGGTATGGGGGAGACTATAGGTCTATCTGCTGAGTCATCAGCAGACATTGCCTGACCCTCCTTGGTCCTAGCTTGGGTGCTAATCGTATGTATATATGGTCAGTCCCTAGGGCATTGTCCTACTCGATAGGGCAATGTCACTGTCCCTTGCCTCAGCCATTCATGAGCGGCCTTTAAACCTTTAAACCAAGTGTACCCTCAAGTAAGAGAACTCTACCCCAAGACAGTAGAAGACACTAGAGGACACAACTTCCTTCGTCTCCCTCCACCCCCTACCCCTCTTCAACCTGTCCCCTTTCTCCATTTTTGTATGCAACATCACTCAGGAGAAAAACAACAGCGACAATTATCTTCCTTAAGGCCGCTATTGTCCCAGCGATCAGAGCAAACATTCGGGGCCAATGATTTCGGGCGATAAACGTCAGGGCAAACCGCGTATTAACAGCCGTACAATTCATCCATTCAGAGAGGTCCAGAGCCCTGAATCTAACCAGCAGTGAGGCGATGTATATTACCATCTAAATGTTTGCGTTCAAAATATGAGTTTGAGAGTGTGTATGTGTGTTAAGGGTACATAAGCATACGCGTATTTATTTATGTTTGGTTTCTCGTCTGTTTGCTTGTTGATTAATGCTTGCAAATCCAGACCCCTATACATCCCCAGAACCTGAGGCCCCACCCCCACCCCGCCCCCCCTCCCCCAGCCCCAATTAATTTAGGTTGGCAGGCATTGAAGGCACGACTGTTATCTAAACCAGATCCAACACTCGTTTCCGGAGAGCTTTGAATGGCTGGCTTTCCCCAAATCCGTTTGACCACCGAACACTAATTAAAACCCTTTACGAGGGCAAACGCCATTAAAAGCGATTTTGGGGCGCCATTCTCAGTGACATTTCGAGTGGATCAGCGTCGTCAGGGACGTACTTTCAAACGGCGGCCGATACACTCGATTCAGAATCTTTTTTTTTCTTTTGTAGAACGTGAGCAAAGTCCTTCATAAAGAAGGCAACCTAACTTACCCCATAATAAATGGTTAGAGAAACACGTTAATAGAAGGTAAAAGGTACCTCGATTCAGAATTATTATTTTTTTTTTTTTAAAGAACGTGAGCAAAGTCCTTCATAAAGGTAAAAGGTAAAGATGTCTCGTTTCAGTTCCAATTTCATCAGTATGGAGGCTCACCAGAACGTCAGGCGGGCAAGCCCAGGCCCCCTACTGTGGTGCTCAACCACAGCAGTGGCCTCCCCAGTAAACAGCTTAAACTCACGGTCCAGGGCTGAGATCGATCTGCTGCTAAGCAAACTATATATATATATATATATATATATATATATATATATATATATATATATATATATATATATATATATATATATATATATATATATATATTATAGACAAGATATATAAAAGTGAAAAATGGAAACTTTGACCTCAGGCTTTTCAAGGATTTCGTGTGCCGGTCTCTCTCTCTCTCTCTCTCTCTCTACTTAAAAGGAGAAAAAGCGATGTGAGGGGTAATTAAATCATTACTTCTTATAGGAGAATGGAAAAGGGTCTGGTCGCACCTACGGACTGATTGATTAATTAGTTTAACCATATGGCGACGAAAGGTTATAAAAATCGTTGCTCGAAATGATTTTTTTTCGGTTACTACATTTTTTTTTCGGTTACTAAAAACTTTTAATAGGTTTAATATAATCAACGATAATTACCACTAACAGTCCAATTCGTATTCATTCTAGTTATTCTATGTACAATGACTTCTCTTCAAGAACTGGTGTACGCGACCTGTCAAAAATGACGGGTAAGAGATACCCCACTTCCAGCCTCCTATCCGAGTAACGAGAGAGAGAGAGAGAGAGAGAGAGAGAGAGAGAGAGAGAGAGAGAGAGAGAGAGAGAGAGAGAGAGAGAATTACGAGGATTTTGGACGTCTCAAAAGACTTTTGACTCCATCCGCGGAGACTCCATTCGCTCTTGGGTAAGCGATGTGGTTTGAACGTGTAGAGAGTTCTTATGATCTTGTCTAACTTATTCTAGAACTCATTTACCGTGTTACAGTTCACTACATCCATTCGAAGTTTGTTCCATGAATTTACTATTTTGTATGAAATTAAATGTAATGACCACATTGAGTGGTGGTGTACCTTAAACATTTCAATTTCCTTAAGAGAGAGAGAGAGAGAGAGAGAGAGAGAGAGAGAGAGAGAGAGAGAGAGAGAGAGAGAGAGAGAGATTTTGGATGTCTCAAAGACTTTTTAGTCCATCCGCAGAGACTCCATTTGCTCTTTGGTAGAGCGATTTCGTTTAAACTAACAAGTTTTTATGATCTTGTCTAACTACTACTACTACTACTTCTTCTTCTTCTTCTTCCAGAGAGAGAGAGAGAGAGAGAGAGAGAGAGAGAGAGAGAGAGAGAGAGAGAGAGAGAGGGAGAGAGAGAGTTGCTGATAACTTCATCCCATCTTGACCTCTTCATTAAGATCACATTAACTGGCAAGTCGGCCATAAAATTCCTTCCAACTCCTCCACCAGTAGAGCTTCTTAATGATCACTACCCTACTTAAGACGTAGTTGGGTTGATGCAAGATTATAATTTCCATAGAGAAAAAAAAAATATAAAAGATGGTGGGGCAAATAAAGGCTGAGATGGAATGAAATACTGTCATAATTGCATGGTGAAAATGAGATGTGTGTCTTACATTAATAACTTTCGTGCTAATGTAGTATGGGGATATAATTTAATGTCGCCCCACAAGGCACTAGATAAGTCGGACGACCCAGGCCTACATGGCTGAGGACTATGAAGCGCTAAATAGGAAATGACGAATGGAGAAGTATCGCTTTAAAAGCTCAAGATAGAGACGACTGGCGAAATCTAACTGAGGCCCCTTACATCGTTAGGCATAGGAGATGATGATGATGATGATATATTTAAGGCTTAAAGAAACAATAAAAGCTAAGTGATGAATATCTAAGAAGTGTGATAAAAACCATCAAAGTTAATCGAAAGTCATAGGAGAAAGAGAAGAAATTCAAAGAATTCTTCAAGTTTCTTACGATACCAGGTCTTTCACATCTCTACTGTACCAAATAACCAAGTCACTTATTTACTGCTGAGTCGAACCCGCTTATGTCGTTCTCGGGATCGAACGCAAGCTCCTCGATTTCACGTGTGCTAAAGAGG
>NC_090727.1:156158259-156170759 GCF_036898095.1 Palaemon carinicauda
ATAATATATATATATATATATATATATATATATATATATATATATATATATATATATATATATATATATATGTATATATATATATATATCCACAAAAAAATCTTTAAAAAAATAGACCGTGAATTATGAGCAGTTTATAAACAGTATTATTATTATTATTATTATTATTTCTAGCTAGGCTACAACCCTAGTTGGAAAAGCAGGATGCTATAAGCCCAAGGACTCCAACAGAGAAAAATATCCCTAGTCAGGCAAGGAACCAATCATGGTAGAATAGATATAATCACATCTAAATTTGTCCTCTTTAAACTTCAACATACAGTTAAGTGTCAACCCAACCACTGCATAACTACATTCTTACAACTCCTACCATAACAGTTTGTTGACAACTTGATACTCGCCTACAAAAAAGAAATTTCCATTGTCCTTTCCCGAAATAGACTTAATCTAGCAAACAGAAGAACATATTGCAAAAAAAAAGAACGTTTCAAAATATTTTGCAATTGGTGGATCAGGAGTGTGATTAGGTTCTCTTGATATTTTTGCAGAGGATTTTAAAAACATAATGGGAATACCTTACGCGAGGCTATGCCTTGTCCTCGGCCGGAGCGCTGATTGGTCAATGTTGGTGCATGGACCGTTGGCGTGCAGCGATCTGATTGGTTAATGCACTTGACGTCACTATTCAAAAGGCGCCAATGACCGTCAAGTTTTCGTTTCTGCATTTGCGCTAGAGTAAATAGAGAGAGAGAGAGAGAGAGAGAGAGCACTTCTTGGTTTCAGGATATGACTTCAGGTAAACAAAACGACAACGCTACAGATTTCAAACTCCCACCATATTGAAAAGATTATGCAGTCATAATGATGAAATAATATTGATTATGCAAGTTATAATGATGAAATAATATTGATTATGCAAGTTATAATGATGAATATACATACTGTACAGTTTCATTACTATCGAAGAATGTCTGTTTGTGTGTGAGTGAGATATATATATATATATATATATATATATATATATATATATATATATATATATATATATATATATATATACATACATACACACATACATATACATATACATACATATGTATATATAACATATATATGATATATATATATATATATATGTATAATATATATAATATATATATATATATATATATATATATATATATATATATATATATATATATATATATATGTGTATAATATATAATATATATATATGTATAATATAATATATATATATATATATATATATATATATATATAGAGAGAGAGAGAGAGAGAGAGAGAGAGAGAGAGAGAGAGAGAGAGAGAGAGAGAGAGAGAGAGAGAGAGAGAGAGAGATATTTCTGTTAAGTTATAAGTAGAAAAACATGAATTTGAAATAAACTACAGCAGAAATCACATACTAACTCGTAACAAAAGCAGAAATTTAGTAACGAGAGTTCTCCATAAATGATTGTTTGGGCGAACAACTAGAAAAGCACTCAAGAGTGCTGACCTCCGCCAAGGCAGCTTATTTCTTGACCTTTGACCTAGGACTTTCAAAATAGCATCGCTTTCACGTCTCAACATAACAATTAATCCCTGAAAGTTTCGCTACTCTATGAGTGAAATTGTGACCTCCGTCAAGGAAGCTAATTTCTCGACTTTGACCGTGACCTTTGACCTAGGACTTTCAAAATAGCCTCGCTTTCACGTCTCAACATAAAACTTAATCCCTGAAAGTTTCGCTACTCTATGAGTAAAATTGTGACCTCCGTCAAGGAAGCTAACTTCTCGACTTTGGCCTTGACCTTTGACCAGGACTTTCATAATTGAAAGTTTCGCTACAGGAACTTGTTCACAATCAAATAAACACATAAACAGGGTCGAAAATCTAACCTCCTTTCAACTTCGTTGTCAGAGATAACAACTATTTCCCGTAATTTTGATTTTACCGTCTCCGAAAAAAAGCAAATGTAAAACTCAATGGATTAGCAACAAACTACTCAGTTTTTTACTGTATTACCAACTAGAGGGGCACTCACTCAGTCGAGGGCAGACCTCCGCTGCGGCAGATTATTTCTCGACCTTGACATTGACTTTTCACCTTGACACGTAATAATTGGCGTGGATCTTCATACACTCAAATATGAACCAGGTTTGAAGCCTCTGTGACAACGATGTCCAAACTTAAGGCGGATTACGTGAATTGGAAATTTTTCTTGACCGTGACATTAACCTTTGACCTTGACCTTGAAAAATTTGATCATTTCCAGATTTTTACATAGCAATGAACCCCTGCAATTTTCATTTCTCTACAACTAAAATTGTGGCTGGGAAGCTGTTCACAACCTCTCGATGTATCAGCAATAAATTAAAAAAAAAAATTATCATTATTGTAATATAAAAAGCAATTTTCATTGCAAATATTGCAGTGCATTTTTTATCATAGAGCCTTTTAAATGCTTCGTATGCAGTAAATCTCCTCATGGACGTTTATACATATTAATATAAATGAGGAAAAACTACTAATTTTTATAACATTATGTCTCCATATTTTATGGCAAGATGAAAAACAATGAAACAGCATATACTGTGGTATGGTTAAAACAAGTTACATAATGAATTATTTCGACCAGCTTACAACGATTTTCAGCTATTACAGAAACATGCTATGTAGGCTACAGTATACATACACGAATACACAGACACAGACACACACACACACACACGCGTGGTGAATGATTTTAAGGGTTTGCGTATCGCCCTGATCAGCAAAACTGTATAGTGAGGGCCACCCATACTAGGTTGGGTTGATGTGAGTGATCAGACCCAACGCTCCCACCATAGCCAATATATATATATATATATATATATATATATATATATATATATATATATATATATATATATATATATATATATATAAAATTAGGTGCAATGCTTCTGGATGAGGTATAAAAGAGAATGAATAGGGTGATAGGGCAAGAGAAGTGAGAAAAACAGATGATGAGACATAAAAATAGGGAGCCGGTAAGCAGGAACTCTAAAAATGAAATGGAGAAATGGAGAAAGAAAAGGTTAATGAAAAGGTGCAAACGGAGAGAAGTTGTTACTTCAATACAAACGACGAGGACACTACCCAAGAGTAGAGAACAATGGTCTGATTTTGGACTTTTATCAAAATATCAAATATAAGAATGAACTTAATTCAGCCATCTCTTTTCCTTCCACCTTACATCATGAAAACCTATTTTTTATCAAAGAAATTTGACTTTACTCCCAAGGTCTATAGATTATATCTATAGACCTTGTTTACTCCTAGGCATTTAGAAACCACCGGTTGAAACATATTCAAAGGGAAGGACATCAGTACTATGTATAATGATGGTTTTAAATCTTCAAAGGATGCTGGCTGTGTTGCACTATCCTCAGACAAAATTAGTCAGTTCTCATACCCGTGACTTTACTAGCCGAAGTCTGATGTCAAACAACCACGTGTTGGTTCACAACAACAGCTTCAGGAGCTGACAGACACAGGAACTTGCTAGTGTTCTAACACAGCTACCCTTTAACTTGACTTTTCCAGTCACCATCTCATTTGAATGGGAAAAGGATATTTTGTAACCTGATATGTAATGCTTTTTAACAGGCTTTAATGGATTGCTCGTCATGAGAAGAGTAGTAAAGCAATTGCATTATGCTGAAAGCAAACATTTCGTACGAGATCCTTCCGAAATGTGTTTTAAGCTTAAACTAGTGTGGCTGTTGTAATGGTAACCGATGTCATGTCTCCGGCTGCCTATTGGTGAGGGAAATAATTACTTCATTGTATAAAGGGGGAGGTAATAAAGAGGAGTGTTGGAATTACTGGGTGTATGGTAGGCGTTTCTCAAAAAAAAAAAAAAAGAAAAAAAAAAGATATAAACGTTTATGGAGGAAGAAATTTTATGGCAAAGGGGTTGAAGTTGAAATAAATGGATTTAGTGAAAGCCTATAGCAGAATTGATAGAGGAAAAAAGTGCAAGGTGTTAGAAGAAAAAAGTTGTTGAGAGAAATTAAAAGGTTTTATGAAGGAAATGAAATATAACTTTGAGACTGGTTCTGTGTGAAAAAGATTCCGAGAGAAGGGCTTATTGTGAGTTTGTTTATGTTTGTTATACATTTTAATGGATGGAGTGATGGAAGAAATATGAGGGCAACGGATGATAGTGTAAAGTTCTGGGATGAGGAAATGAGTTGTAGGATGAGAAAAACAGTTCTGGAGTGAGAAACAGCTGTGGATGCGAAAATTAGTTCTGGGGTGAGAAAATGAGTTGTGGGATGATAATATTAGTTCTGGAGTGAGAAAAGTATTTGTGGGATGAGTAAATAGTTCTGGGATGAGAAAATTAGTTGTGGGATAATAAAATTAGTTCTGGGTGAGTAAATTAGTTGTGTGATGAGAAAATTAGTTCTGAGGTGAGAAAATGAGTTATGGGATGAGAAAATTAGTTCTGGAGTGAGAGAATTAGCTGTGGGAAGAGAAAATTAGTTGTGGGATGATAAAATTAATTCTGGGGTGAGAAAATTAGTTGTGGTATGAAAAAAATTAAATTCTGGTGTGAGAAAATGAGTTGTGGGATGAGAATATTAGTTCTGGGGTGGGAAAATGAGTTGTGGGATAAAAAAAATTACTTCTGGAGTGAGAAAATTAGTTGTGGGATGAAAAAAAATAATTCTGGGGTGAGAAAATGAGTTGTGGGATAAAAAAAATTACTTCTGGAGTGAGAAAATTAGTTGTGGGATGAAAAAAAATAATTCTGGGGTGAGAAAATGAGTTGTGGGATGAAAAAATTAGTTTAGGGGGTGAGAAAATTAGTTTTGGAATAAGAAAATGATTTTTGGAGTGAGAAAATTAATTTAGTTCTGGGGGTGAGAAAATTAGTTGTGGGATGAAATAAATTAATTTTGGGGTGAGAAATTGAGTTGTTGGATGAAAAATGCGTTGTGGGATGAAAAAATTAGTTTTGGGGTGAGGAAATTATTCTGGGTTGAGAAAATAGTACTGGGGAGAGAAAATTAGTTGGGATGAGAAAATTAGCTTCGGGGTGAGAAAATGATTTGTGGGGAGAGAAAATTAGTTCTGGGATGAGAAAATGAGTTGTGGGATGAGAAAATGAGTTGTGGGATGAGAAAATGAGTTGTGGGATGATCTAATTAGTTTTGTGGTAAGAAAATTAGATGTGGTATGAAAAAAATTATTCTGGGGGTGAGAAAATGAGTTGCGGGATGAAAATAATTAATTCTGGGATGAGAAAATGAATTGCCGAATAAGAAAATGCGTTGTGTAATGAAAAAAATATGTTTTGGGGTGAGAAAATTAGTTTTGGGATAAGAAAATTAGTACTGGGGTAAGAAAATTAGTTGGGGGATGAGAAAATTAGTCTTGGGGTGAGAAAATTATTTGTGGTGTATGAAAATGAGTTGTGGGATGAGAAAATTAGTTCTGGTGTGAGAAAATTAGTTGACGGATGAAAAAAAATAATTCTGGGGTGAGAAAATGAGTTGTGGGCTGATTAATGAGTTGTTGGATGAAAATATACGTTGTGGGATGAAAAAATTAGCTTTGGGGTGGGGAAATTATTCTGAAATGAGAAAATGAGTTGTGGGATGAGAAAATTAGTTCTAGGGTGAGAAAATTAGTTGTGGGATGAAAAAAATTAATTCTGGGCTTAGAAAATGAGTTGTAGGATGAATAAATGAGTTGTGGGATGAAAAAATTAGTTTTGGGATGAGGAAATTATTCTGGGATGAGAACATTAGTACTGGGGTGAGAAAATTAGTTGGGACTGAGAAAATGAGTTGTGGGATGAGTATATAAGTTGTGGGATGAAAAAATTAATTTTGGGGTGAGGAAATTATTCTGGGATGAGAAAATTAGTTCTGGGGTGAGAATATGAGTTGTGAGAGGAAAAAATTAGTTCTGGGGTGAGCAAATTAGTTGTGGGATGAAAAAAAAAAAAAATAATTCTGGGGTGAAAAAAATGAGTTGAGGGATTAGTAAACGAGTTGTGAGATGAAAAAAAAATTAGTTTTAGGGTGAGGAAATTATTCTGGGATGAGAAAATTAGTACCGGGGTGAGAAAATTAGTTGGGGATGAGAAAATTAGTTTCAGGATGAAAAAATTAGTTCTGAGATGAGAAAATTAGTTTCGGGGGGAAAATTATTTGTGGGGTGAGAAAATTAGTTCTGGGGTTAGAAAATTAGTTCTGGGATGAGAAAAAGAGTTGTGGGATGATATAATAAGTTCTGGGGTAAGAAAATTAGATGTAGGATGAAAATATTAATTCTGGGGGTGAGAAAATGAGTTGTGGGATGAAAAAAATAGTTATGGGGTGAAAAAATTAGTTGTGGGATGAGAAAATGAGTTTTGGGATTAGAAAATTAGTAGAGAATGTATTGTGAAAAAATTGATGTTTGCAGATGACACTGCTTAGTGAGGACAGAGAAGAAAAATTACAAAGGTATTTTAGGGAGTTCAAGTGTTCGAAAAAATAGGAGACATTTGTGTTGTAGGGTAAAAAGGGTAAATGGAAAGCGGTGAGATGGATTAATAAATGTTAACATGTATACTGGATGAATGAAAAATTGCTGATCAATGTTTCTGGAAGTATATAAAACGGGTGATGGTAAGATGGAAGAGAAGAGACGCAAAAAGGGTTAATCAACAAATGTATCAGAATGGATGCATTATTTGAAAGGAACTTTCATTGTTTCTGGAATGAAATGAAATATGGGTCTGCAATGTAAACGAGAGAAAATAAGGTTAAAACTATACTCAATCTTTTTTAATGAGGCGCATTTGCACCGACTCGTAGCGGTGCCCTTTTAGCTTGGAAAACGTTTCCTGCTATCTGATTGGTTAGAATTATCTGGTCCAACCAATCAGCGATCAAGAAACGTTTCCGAGCTAAAAGGGCACCCCTGCGAGTCGGTGCAAATCTGCCTCGCTAAAAAGAATTGATTATAGTACGATGAAGTATTAGTGTAGTATATTGTGTTCAGAGGCTTAAAGGATGCTCATGAATGGCAGAGGCATGGGACAGTGACAATGCCCAAGAGACTAACCATATCTATATATGATCAGCGCCATGGCCCTCTCACCATCCAAGCAAAGACCAGGGAAGGCCAGGCAAAGGCTGCTGATGACTCGGGTAGATCTGTTGGCTCCTCCAAACAGGTTATAGACAATAAAAGAAACTATCAAGCTTGAACGGGGCTCGAACCCTAGTCAGGCAAATTGCTAGACAGGGACGTTTAGGCCACAACTGTAGTAGGTTGGTCAGGGCAGCAGCCACCCGTTGAGATACTACCGCTAGAGAGTTATGGGGTCTTCTGTCATCATACACCTAACAACGCAGATTACCAAACAGTTCTTCTTACTGCACTGTAATTGTTCAGTGGCAATTTTTCTCTTTGTAAGGGTAGAAGAGACTCTTTAGCTATGGTAAGCAGCTCTTCTAGGAGAAGGACACTCCAAAATCAAACCATTGTTCTCTTCTCTTGGATAGTGCCATAGCCTCTGTACCATGGTCTTACACTGTCTTGAGTTCGAGTTCTCTTGCTTGAGGGTACACTCGGGCACACTATTCTATATTATTTCTCTTCCTCTTATTTTGTTAAAGTTTTTTATAGTTTATATGGGCTGTATTTATTTTAATCTCGTTGCTCTTCTTAAAATATCTTATTTTTCTTTGTTTCCTTTCCTCACTGAGCTATTTTCCCTGTTGAAGCCCCTGGGCTTATAGCAACCTGCTTTTCCAATTAAGGTTGTAGCTTAGCAAGTAATAATAATAATAATAATAATAATAATAATAAATGTGTAATGTGTAAAAATTAACAGGATAATAAATGTGGTGATACATGAAGTCAAATTGATTAAAAAAAGTGATCCTGAATGAAAATATTCATATGTTTATTTCAAGTGAAAAGAGTGTATTGTTGTGAAGTGCAAGGAGATAGGTAGAAGACATGGAAAGAATTGGAAAGATCACTTGAAAGACTTTTGGGAAATGAATGACATTGAAACCTGAGAAACTGTCGAATGAGAAAAAAAAAATAAAGAAAAAAAAAAGAAAAAATAAAATTCTCAAATTTGTATCTCACGGCAAGAAAAACAATTTGCTACAACACGTAACACAACAGTTCATGAACAAAATAACTGGGAATAATCTATATGTTAACACTGTTACAGTTTGAGTTCAATCAAGTGATGAACACTGAAACCAGGGCTTAAATTAATCGTATCAACACAGGCAACAAATACTAAAACGTTGGCATAAACAACACTATTTTTAGTATTTATCTATTTACTCTTCTAAAGAGATAAAAAGTCCTCTCAATTTACTCTATTGACAAAACAATGTGGACACAATCAATCCTTTGATATTTGACAGTGAAAACAACACAGTCAACACAAAAATATAGACCACCAATGGAGGGAGTTTTTGGCGAACTCGATAGAATAATAATAATAATAATAATAATAATAATAATAATAATAATAATAATAATAATAATAATATTAATAATCATTTATTAATTTAGAACTCTCTGGCATCCTGACATCGAAGGCCACTGACGCCTAATAATAATAATAATAATAATAATAATAATAATAAATAATGAACACAATCATAATGACATAAATAATAATAATAATAATGATAATAATAATAATAATGATGATGATGAACACAATGATAATGACAAAACCATAATAATAATAATAATAATAAAACAATAATAATAATGATAATAACAATAATAACAGTAATAATAAATAATAATAATGAAAATGATAACAGTAATAATAATGACAACAACAACATTAATAATAATAATAATAATAATAATAATAATAATAATAATAATAATAATAATGCGTGTTAAACTACAAACCCTTGATTCTTAATACCAATAAAGTCATAGTTTGATCAACATATTAAGTTTCAGTATTTGCAATGTTATTATTTGCAGTAATAGAACTGACTGTATCGTTATTTTACTTAATAAAGTAACTATACTCAATTTTCTTTCAATGAGACGCATTTGCACAGACTCGCAGGGCTGCCCTTTTAGCTCGGAAAAGTTTCCTGCTATCTGATAGGTTAGAATGATCTTGTCCAACCAATCGGCGATCAAGAAACTTTTCCGAGCTGAAAGGGCACCCCTGCGAGTCGGTGCAAATCTGCCTCACTAAAAAAAATTGACTATAACTTTTCTTCCAATAATAATGATTATCTATATGATCATTATAATTTTCATCGAAATAAGGGACTCTTTACAAAAGAGGACACACAAAATCGGTGATCAATGAGAACATTATGCATCTTGCATAACATTCTATAATGTATGAATTTTATCTGTGAGAGAGAGAGAGAGAGAGAGAGAGAGAGAGAGAGAGAGAGAGAGAGAGAGAGAGAGAGAGAGAGAGAGAGAGAGTGTGTGTGTGTGTGTGTGTATGTATTACAAAGAGTTACAAGGATTTTGGATGTCTCAAAGACTTTTTAGTCCATCCGTGGAGACTCCTTTTGCTCTTTGGTAAAGCGATTTAGTTTAAACATTTAGAGAGTTCTTATGATCTTGTCCAACTTATTCTTGAACTCGTTTACCTTAGTGCTACTGTTGACTACATACACTGGAAGTCTATTCCAAGTATTTGCTATTTTGTATGTAAAGAAATTGCCACATTGAGTGGAGAGAGAGAGAGAGAGAGAGAGAGAGAGAGAGAGAGAGAGAGAGAGAGAGAGAGAGAGAGAGAGAGAGAGTTAAGTTTAGGGAAATTTTAACAATAAGAAATTACAACAGCATCTTGAGCAAAAATTATATTCATATATTACAATTAGACATGTGCAAAATGTTACTTTACAGCAGTAAAAAAAAAAATATTTTTTTCTTATCAGTAAATATCCAATTCGACTCATAATAGAATGCAATTATCAAACCGAATAAATAAACAATATAATCAAATCATAAATTAATAAACAACACATTCGATTCAAGAAAACATCTACTGAACACTAATATTTATGACTGATAAATTGAGGTCTTCTGTATTCTCCATCATGAGGCTCTATACTACGCAGTACTCTAGAAACTTTATTCCAGCTGTGACCAGGTGTGGGAGGATCTTCCTAATCGGGTAATTAAATCAGTGGAACTTCTAAAATTCAAACTTACAGCGAATGTTTCCATGTATAACAGGCTGACATAAGTCTCTCTTTTTAGTATGTATATATATATATATATATATATATATATATATATATATATATATATATATATATATATATATGCATATGTATATATGTGTGTGTGTATATATATATATATATATATATATATATATATATATATATATATATATATATATATATATGTACATATATATTTATTTTAATGCTGTTACTGTTCTTAAAATGTGTTAGTTCAATTGTTCCTTACTTCTCTTGTAGCTTACTTATTTCCTTATTTCCTTTTCTTACTTGGCTATTTTTCTCGTGGGAGCCTTTGGGCTTATAGCATCCAGCTTTTCCAACTAGGGGTGTAGCTTAGCTAATAATAATAATAATAATAATAATAATAATAATAATGATAACAATAATAATAAAGGGGGTAATGCAGTCACGTGAATGTTTTATGTTCATGTAATTTTTTTGTTGTCGCTACCCAGGCAAGTACTGACAGGAAGTTGTTCAAGTCTAATGTCCGTAAAACTAACAGTATCCTGAACACCACACTGTTTGCTTCTTCAGGACATTCCTTTAAAAACGCCTTTTCGTATTGCGACTAAGCCCTTCGAAACCCAACCTCAGGCTGCAACTCACTATAGTCTACTTACTATCCAGTCATCAAATTTACTTCTAAAATCAACATGAGATGGATACGCTTAAAAAAAAAAAAGCGTCCTACACCGGATTCCATATTTCTACTAAGCATGAGTACTACAACTGAACTAAAAATGGTAGAAGTTGTACTGACCAAATTTTTATTTTGGGTCGTTCGTTTTAGAACGCCTTGCTCTAGGAGCAAGACCCTGGCTCATGCGTTGGCAGCCCGCAAAAATTTTGAGACATACAGCAATGCGTAGAATATCGAAATCCGCTTTTGATGGCATTTGCGGACTATGAAAAAGACTTAGATATTGTGCACCGGATAATTTTGTGGAGTGTCCTGTGTTATTATGGAATTCCGCTTAAATGTGTGAATTTGATCAAGTGTTCATGATCATAGCAGGTGCAAAGTTCATGTTTGTGGAGTGCTATCAAACAAGTTTCCAGTGAACAGCAGAGTACTTCAAGGGAATGTGTTGTCACCTATGTTGTTTATCCTCCTCATGGATTTTGTAATGCGTATAACAGTCAGGAATGGTGGAAAAGGATTCGACTGGATTGGTAAAAGGGTATTAGCAGACCTAGAGTATGCTGATGATGCTGTCCTTATTAGCGGAATGCCACAGGATTTGCAATGCTTGCATACCAGAATGCAAGAAATATCATACGAGGTTGTGCTCAAGATAAATAGTAGAAAGACAGAGATGAGGACAATGGAATATTCAATGGAAGATGAAATATCATTAGAAGGAGAAAGGAATGAGGTAGAATCATTCAAGTATCTAGGAGCTATGATCTCCAATACAGGGTATATAGAATTAGAGTTTAGTGAAAGATTTAGAAAAGCCAATCAGACAATGGCTAGATTTAGTAAAATTTGAGAATCAAATCGCCAGAAATTCCATATAAAAATCACACTATATATCAGTTTAGTGAGATCGGTGTTACTATATGGACATGAGTCATGGTATGACAATGAAACAATCTCCAATAGATTTATTGGATTTGAGAACAAAGCCCTCAGAAGGATAATAGGAGTTAAATGGCATGGCAGATTTAGAAATGAAATTGTAAGAGAGATTACTCGAGTGCCATATGTGGATGAGCTCATGATGAGTAGATGGAGATGGTTTGGGCATGCTCTTCGCACTCCCCAAGAGAGATTAGTTCACAAAACGTTTAGCTGGGCTTCACAATGCACTAGAGGAATTGGAAGACCCAGGCCTACATGTCTGAGGACTATGAAGAATGAAGTAGATGATGATGAATGAAGAAGTATTGAATTAAAAGCTCAAGATCGAGACTACTGGCGAGATCTAACCGAGGACCTTTGCGTCAATAGGCGTAGGGGAAGACGATATATATACATATTATATATATATATATACATATATTTATATACATATATATATATATATATATATATATATATATATATATATATATATATATATATATATATATACATATATATAAAAACTCATGTGCATATCTATACACTACAATGCATTCTGTGCATATGACATGCAGTGGAAGGAGGTACTTAGTCAGAGGAGGCACCTGGCCGAGCAAATTCATAGATTGGCCGTTCTCTTATCTGATGGCTCATATCTGGAACCCCG
>NC_090727.1:156175759-156188259 GCF_036898095.1 Palaemon carinicauda
ATATTTTAAGAATAGTAACAACATCAATATAAATATTTCCTATATAAACTATAAAACTTTAGCAAAACAAGAGGAAAAGAAACCAGATAAAACAGTGTGCCCGAGTGTACCCTCAAGCAAGAGAACTCTAACCCAAGACACAGTGGAAGACCATGGTACAGAGGCTATGGCACTACACAAGACTAGAGAACAATGGTTTGATTTTGGAGTGTCCTTCTCCTAGAAGAGCTGCTTACCATAGCTAAAGAATCTCTTCTACCCTTACCAAGAGAGTGTAGCCACTGAACAATTAGAGTGCAGTAATTAACCCCTTGGGTAAAGAATTGTTTGGCAATCTCAGTGTTGTCAGGTGTATGAGGACAGAGGAGACTTTGTAAAGAATAGGCAAGACTATTCGGTGTCTGTGTAGGCAAAGGGAAAGAACCGTAACCAGAGAGATGGGTCCTATGTAGTATTGTCTGGTCAGTCAAAGGACTCTTTCTCTCTAGCGGTAGTATCTCATAAGGTCATATTTATAAATACATAAAGAGCAAACCTAACAGAATGCAATTTCGACTAATATGCTTAACCTATACAATCGAAATCTATTGTACACGCATATTTGTCAACAAACAATTGTGCACAACAGAAATCGGTCTGTTTTTCATATATATATATATATATATATATATAATTTATATATATATATATATATATATACACACACACATACTACACATATTTACACACACAAATATATATATATATATATATATACACATATACATATACTACACATATATTTACACACATATATACATATATAATATATATATATATATATATATATCCTCCTACCCCCATTGACGCAAAGGGCCTCGGTTAGATTTCGCTAATCGTCACTGTCTTGAGCTTTGAAATCAATACTACTCCATTCATCACATCCGACTTCCCGCTCCATAGTCCTCAGCCATGTAGGCCTAGGTTTTCCAACTCTTCTATTACCCTTTGGAGCATATTTCTTTCCGGTTCTGCTCAGCTCTTATGAAATTGAAACATATGACTGACTTCTTATGTCCGTCTTCTCGCAATATAAAAACGTTAAGGTTATATTACAAATACAACAAGGTAATATTTGAGGAATAAGTTTAAAATAACGAAAACATAAAAATTCCAAGAATGAAAAAAAGAAGACCTCGTGTTTATTGGCTTGAAATTTATATATATATATATATATATATGTGTGTGTGTGTGTGTGTCTGTGTGTTTATATATATATATATATACACATACATATAACTATATATATATATATATATATATGCTACGGTTACGTTCAATAAAAAAATCATCGTCCTTAATATTTCATTCTTTTTATCTAAAACTTATGCGCATGAAATTCAAGGAAATTTTCATATCTTCACAGTACACTCAATATGCACACACATTTATATATGTATATATATATATATATATATACATATACATACATACATATATATATATATATATATGGCAAACTTTTGAACCCTTGTTAGGTAAAAAGGAACAAAAGTTTTAGAAACGACTTGATGCTTAAGGTAGTGTGATACAGATTATATATAAAGAATTTAAATAAATCTAAGCAGAAATTGTATAACGAAACGTAAATTTCAAATTGAGGGTGAGAGACCCAATAAAATTGTACTACTAAAAAAAATAATAACATCTCTGCTTTAAATATCTTCTGATTAAAATGATAAAAGATTATTTATATATAGAAATCATTATGGAAGAATGTTTGCTGTGGGATATGATAGTATATCCGTTTAAACATCCATCGAATGAAAGAGAAACTTGCAGAAAAATTTCCCAGAGGGACAGAGGTACTAACTAGGGAATATTAAACTTCTCGTCTCGGAAGACAATAGATTCGGTCAAGGGAAATCAATGTTATACTGTATTCAATTCTAACCTTATTCACTTTCTACAGGGTGTTCAAAAAGTCTCTCCGCAGTGAACATTCGAGGCCCATTACTCTCGTTCAAACTACTTACTGCGAGACTTTTTGAGCACCCTGTATTTCTCTATTTTTTAAAGGATGTATTTACTTGTATACTAATTCTTTTATTATTCATACTCATGAAGCTTTATCTATCCTCCAAGTAGAATAATATTCATAATAATACAATTGGCACCTACAGCTGTATGAACTGACTGAAAGATATCAGGCAGATTATAACTACATAGTACAAAAAAACTGCATTATATATGCCATGGGTAGAGATCAAATCACAATACTTGTTTCTTAATTTATCTATGCAGTAGAACACGAAAGACTCATCAAAAGACTAGAACAACGTTTTGGAATCACTGTCACAACACACAATTGGTTTATACCATATATACAAAACAGGAAACAAATAGTTTCTAAATAGAGAAAATTCCGATAATGGCCACTAACTCGGTTGTGGTGTACCTCAAGGATCTTTCCTGGGTCCTATCCTGTTTACTGTGTATGCCCCACCGTAGGAAGACATCATCCCTAGACATCAATCTAAATTTTCATCTGTATGCTGTGAATACTCAGTTATATTTGTCACTTAACCTAGTTAGTCAATTAGCAAAGGATGGTGCAATGCAAAGATTGTCAGCATTGTTATCAGCACTATAGTCAATTATTTTTAGCGAGGCAGATTTCCACCAACTCGCTGGAAAAGTTTCCTGATCGCTGATTGGTTGGACAAGATAATTCTGACCAATCAGATAGCAGGAAACTTTTCCGTGGTAAAAGGGCACCGCTGTGAGTCAGTGCAAATGCGCCTCATTAAAAGAAAAAATAATGAGTATAGCTAAGCTACAATCCTGGTTGGAAAAGCCGGATGCTATAAGACCATGGGCTTCAACAGGGAAAAAATAGCCCGGTGAGGAAAGGAAATGAATAAACTACAAGAGAAGTAATGAACTATTAAGATACAATATTTTAAGAACAGTAACAACATTAAAATAGATCTTTCATATGTAGACTACAAAAACTTAAAAAGAAAACTGGAAAGAATAAAATAGAACAGAGAGAGAACTCTACTCCAAGACAGTGAAAGGCCAATGTACACAGGCTATGGCACTACCTAAGACTAGAGAACAATGATTTGATTTTGGAGTGTCCTAGAAAAGCTGCTTGCCAAAGCTAAATAGTCTCTTCTAACCTTACTAAGTGGAAAGTAGCCACTGAACAATTACACTGCAGTAGTGAACCCCTTGAGCGAAGAATCATGTATATTTCATATCAAAGTATGCATGCACTCACACTCAAATTGAATGATGATAAAACCGAAGTTTTGGTAATTGGAAGAAAGCAACAATGAGCTTAAGTATCAATTACATAATAACGGATCGGTTCTTGTGATATTTTAATTACCCCGATCAGCTATAAAACATCGCCATTATAGAAGATCAGAATTTCTAGATAGATGGGCAAAGAAGACGCCATTAGCAGATCAGCTAATTTTCATTTGCAAAATATAGGCCAAATTAGGAAATATTTATTATTATTATTAAATGCTAAGCTACAACCCTTGTTGGAAAAGCAGGATGCTATAAGCCCAAGGGTCCAACAGGGAAAATAGCCCAGTGAGGAAAGAAAACAAGGAAAAATAAAATATTTTAAGAAGAGTAATAACATTAAAATAAATATTTTCTATATAATCGATAAAAACTTTAACGAAACAAGAGGAAGAAAAACTAGATAGAACAGTGTGCCCGAGTGTACCCTCAAGCAAGAGAACTCTAACCCAAGACAGTGGAGGACCATAGTACAGAGGTTATAGCACTGCCCAAGAGTAGAAAACAATGGTTTGATTTTGGTGTGTCCCTTCTCCTAGAAGAGCTGCTAACCATAGCTAAATAGTCTCTTCTACCCTTACCAAGAGGAATGTGGCCACTGAACAATTACATTGTAGTAGTTAACCCTTTGGGTGAAGAAGAATTGTTTAATAATCTCAGTGTTGTCAGGTGTATGAGGACAGAGGAGAATCTGTAAAGAATAGGCCAGATCTTTCGGTGCATGTGTAGGCAAGGGGAAAGTGAACCGTAACCAGAGAGAAGGATGCAATGCAGTACTGTCTGGCCAGTCAAAGGACCCCATAACTCTCCAGTGGTAGTATCTCAACAGGCGGCTGGTGCCCTGGCCAACCTACTACCTATAGGAAATGGACTGAGGCTTTGATAAATGCATTATTTCATCTCGTTTAAATAAAGGTATCTCATAGTCTCTGACCTACAGGTAGGTAGATAGGTATAAGATTGCCCTTACTGTAGCAAGACACGGGCTCTTGCGTTGCCAGCCCGTTTAAAAGTTTAAAGGCCGCTCATGAATGGCGGAGGCAAGGGACATTGACATCGCCCTATTAAGCAGGACAATGACCTAGAGACTGACCACATATCATAAGATCAGCGCAGCGCTCAAGCCACCTCTCCACCCAAGATAGGACTCAACAGATAGACCTATAGGCTCCCCTAAACCCCTCAACCTTAGCTCACAAGGATGGTACGGTAGCAGACACTAATGGCACTAACGAAACTGGGCGGGACTCGAACCCCCGACTGGCAAACACCAGGCAGGGACGTTACCAATCAGGGCAAACCAACGTATTTAAAATATGACTCAATATGACTTAAACTACAAAAACCTGACCACATATCCCGCCCACAAAAAATCTTTGATTTTCGTTAAGGTAATAAATAATCCTTCTCGTAAAACTAACCTTACAGTCGCAAAAACACACAGCAAGAGACGCACCTTCGACACTCGCACACGGAAAACAAACTACGGAGACGAACGAGTTGAGTCTGCCAACGAAGTGAACAGAAAGAAACGAATGATAATAGACGAACATTAAAAAAAAAAACATTGGACGATCATAAAAAAAAAAACTAGTGTAAAGCGGGTTTACGAAGTCGAACGGTTCGTCGAACCCGGTAGTCGAACCTGCTTGGCGAACGGTCGAAGAGGTGGAGTCAGTCACAAATGCATAAGATTAGCCCCGCCCACAAAAGTCAGGCGAGAACAGACTTACATCGAACTGTTCGACACCAACCGAATACCCCGTACACACGTTCGACCATCACTTCAAACAGCCTTAAGAGGAAAGGCTGTCGCTCCCATAGGCAGAGTAAACAACATCAAATGCCCGCTGTGCTTAAACTAGTCACTCATTACCCGGAAATTCCGTTAAAAAGCAGAACAAATTGAAAGAGGATAAACTACGGCTTATTTGCCTCAAACGCTCTGAAAAACAACTTCCGTGAATTTTTCACTCCTAAACATGAGAATGCGCACTGTGCATTCCATGAGAAGATTACGTTTAATTACATTTTAATTACATTTGCCAAAAAGGCCTGGATCACGGATATTTAATGTACTAGGCGATGTTGCAACACCGATGCCGAGTTTCACACGGCTGGATTCCCTCTCCCTCCCGCCTCATACATTACCAGACTGTTCATGGAGGAATTAACCAGGAGTACGTCGGTATTATGAATTGAAAATGATATAAATAAAAGGAAAGAGCACGCCGGACAGCATTTTCGTTTCAATTAACGGTACGAGGTGTAAAAAACGAGAGAGAGAGAGAGAGAGAGAGAGAGAGAGAGAGAGAGACTTCAGGTCACACAATAACAACAAAATAAACAAATAAAAGGATATTCAAATACCGGGTACAAAACAGAGAGAGAGAGAGAGAGAGAGAGAGAGAGAGAGAGAGAATTTGGTCATACAATCAACAAAAATAAAATATTAAAAATACAAGGCGCAAAAACAGAGAGAGAGAGAGAGAGAGAGAGAGAGAGAGAGAGAATTTGGTCATACAATCAACAAAAATAAAATATTAAAAATACAAGGCGCAAAAACAGAGAGAGAGAGAGAGAGAGAGAGAGAGAGAGAGAGAGAATTTGGTCATACAATCAACAAAAGTAAAAGGATATTAAAAATACAAGGCGCAAAAACAGAGCGAGAGAGAGAGAGAGAGAGAGAGAGAGAGAGAGAGAGAATTTGGTCATACAATTAACAAAAATAAAAGGATATTAAAAAATACAAGTCGCAAAAACAGAGAGAGAGAGAGAGAGAGAGAGAGAGAGAAGGAGAGAGAGATTTTCAGGTCACACAATAGCAAAACAAATAGCTACAAGGATAATAAGCAGGCCCCGACTTCAAAGATGACACGTTTCCCCAAGAAATTTTGAAAATGACCTCATGGAAAGTTGACAGAAACTGTACCCACTAAGAGACACTTAAAAAGAATCTGTGAAACTTCAAAAATTCAAACTTGCAAGGGAATGCTTATAATGTATGTTGAACGGGCTGACACAAGACTCTCTCTACAGTTTATATATGTAAGATCTGTTATAATTATGTTACTGTTATTAAAATAGTTTATTCTAATTGTTCATTCTTCTCTTGTAGCATATCTATTTTCTTATTTCCTTTCCTCACTGGGCTATTTTTCACTTTTGGAGCACTTGGGCTTATGGCCTCCTGCTTTTCTAAATACGGTTGTAGCTTAGCTAATAATACTAATAATAATAATAATAATAATAATAATAATAATAATAATAATAATATGAAAGATTTGTGTTAATGTTGTTACTGTTCTGAAAATAGTGCTTAAAATATTTTATTTTACTCGTTCATTCTTCTCTTGTAGTATATTTATTTCCATATTTCCTTTCCTCACTGGGTTATTTTTCCCAGTTGGAGCACCGCTTTTCTAACTAGGGTTCTAGCTTAGCTAATAATAATAATAATAATAATAATAATAATAATAATAAGAAATCGTAAAGAGGAATATGGTCATGAACAGTAGCTCTCTGATGCCTGCAGTTCGAGCACTACCCAAATCAATAATGTCCACTGAAGAGAAACTGCCTACATGACTGGGCAGTGCCACCAGGCCTCTCAGCGCTCCGTAATCTCCGCTGAGCCAAATAAAAAGCACGCATTAACGTCTCTCAGTATATGCAATTCTCTCAATTTTTAACATCATCTCATTATCAAAAGCTCTAGGTTTACATTAAACAATGACAACTGTTTATTACTATTGAGAGATTTACCGTGATAATAAATATTTAGGGCAGTTTTATCAGGCATACCAATTATTTGATTTTCCTACTTTCATCAAAAAATAATGATTTTATTTCCTTTTTTTTTTTAATTTGTTTAGAATATTCTAATAATCATATTTCAACCCGAATGGAGTTTGATAAATACATAAAAAAACTATGAAGTTTCAAAATGGGATCAGAAAGGTAAGAAAATACAAATTCTGATTCTACCTCCATTTTTCTTAATTTGGTTAGAATATTTTCATGAACATTTCTCAATACGAATACAGTTTGACATGCAAAAAAAAAAAAAAAAAAAAAAAAGTGCAGTTTCAGAAATAGATAGATAGACAGTCTTCGATAATCATACGAAATCACTTCAATAAGAACCTAATTGTGGTGATCGATGTGGTAACGTCCCTGGCTGATTTTCGCCAGATTGTGGTTCGAGTCCCACTCAAACTCGTGAGTTCCTTTGGTGGCAGCAACATCACCAGCTAAGAACTGGGGATTAGGGGAGCCTATAGGTCTACCTCCTGAGTCATCAGCAGCCATTGCCTGGCCCACCTTGGTCCTAGCTTGGATAGAGAGGGGGCCAGGCGCTAATCATATGCATATATGGTCAGTCTTTAGGGCATTGTTCTTCTTGATAGAGCAATGTCACTGTCCCTTGCCTCTGCCATTCATGAACGGCCTTTTAATCTTTTTAAAACCAAATACACACACACACACACTCACATATATATATATATATATATATATGTATATATATGTATATATATATATATATAATATATATATATATATATATATATAAAATTGCCGAGCCAGTGGGTTGTAGTTAGGAAAGGGGGAGTGGGTGGAAGGGTTGAATCTGTGCTCTCGTGCGTGTGTATCTAAATATGTAAAGACATTTTTCACGGGTCTGGTACACTAGTTAAAATTAGTGTGTGTGTGTATATATATATATATATATATACAGTATATATATACAGTATATATATATATATATATACAGTATATATATATACTGTATATATATATATATATACGCATATGTATATATATATATTTATAAATATACGTATATATATATATATATATATGTGTGTGAGTAGATATATATCTATATACTTATATATACATACTGTATACACATATATATACACATTTTATTTTATATATATATATATATATATATTATAAAAGTTGATAATCGTCTCTCTCTCTCTCTCTCTCTCTCTCTCTCTCGATTATAGTCGCGTGTATTCCTGTTGTTTTTACTAGCTTTTGTGTGAATGTGCTGTCTCCCGCGCGATCCTTTGAGCAATTCTCTTTCATTTCTGTTTATTGTTTTCCAGTTGCGAGTAGACTACGTGTTTTTTTTATGGGCCCCCGGTGCGTAACTAAACTATTTGTTGTGATTTTGTGTTGGTACTTGTTTTGCCCAGTTGGCCATATTTTGGTTGAGTGACATTTTTAATATGAGTCAAACGATTTGTCCTTTTTAGCATATCGATTTGGTACCGAGTTCGGATATTTCAAGAACAGTAACAACATTAAAATGAATATTTCATATATAGAGAAAAATTTAACAAAACAAGAGGAACATGAATTAGATGGAATAGCGTGCCGAGTGTACCCTCAAGCAAGAGAACGCTAACCCAAGAGAAAGGTGCAAAAAGGATTTCTATTCTAACGCTAACCCAAGAGAAAGGTGCAAAAAGGATTTCTATTCTACATATTTTCAGTTCATTTTGAGAAAAAATTATAGTATTTTTTTTTTGGGGGGGGGGTGGCAATTTTATCATTCTATTCTCAAATTGCTTGTTCATGTTGAGAATGACGCAAATTATATCTGTGAAGAGGTGCGTATAATTTGATATATAACATGCATGCGTATTGGCGTTTACTAAGAAAAAATCACTCCTGGTACGCCTACTGACGCAAAGGTCCTTTGCCAGATTTCGCGAGTCGTCTCTATCTTGAGCTTTTAATTCGATACTTCTCCATTCATCATCTTCCACTTCGCGCTTCATAGTCCTCAGCCACGTAGGCCTGGGTCTTCCAACTCTTCTAGTGCCTCGTGGAGCCCAACTGAATGATAAGGATAATAATAGTAACAGTAATAATAATAATAATAAATAATAATAATTATAATAATAATAATTCTTGTAGTTTCCTTATTTCCTTTCCTCACAGGAGTATTTTCCCTGTTGGAGCCCTTGGGCATTTCGCTTTTCCAACTAGTGTTGTAGCTTAGATTGTAATAATAATAATAATAATAATAATAATAATAATAATAATAATAATAATAATAATAATAATAATATACCCGGATTAGTAAAAAAAAAAACATTGAAACAAAGTAAACTAAACATATTTGTAATAACATTAAAAATGAGATCAAACTCAAAAATGAATAAAGATATGAGCTCTCGTACAGACAGAAGTAAAATCAAAAGAGAAATAAAAAAAAAAGAGACGAATTAATTCGGGAAAATAATGAAAAAGAATAACACACAAAGGGGATATGGAGAAGGTAATTGGAGAGATGAGGATGATAAAGACGTCAAAATGAAGACAAAGTACGTGGATAAAAAAAGAAAAAAAAAGATAATGATACTGTCAAAAGATTACAAAGAGCGGAATATACGAGAGAGAGAGAGAGAGAGAGAGAGAGAGAGAGAGAGAGAGAGAGAGAGCATCAATCTTAATTCAAAAGTCTATACTGCGATTAATTTAAATTCTTAGAAAAAATATCTCATATAAAAAATTAATGAATACAAAAAAATGGAGAAAAATTAAGTAATCACACCATATAACTCATAAAAAGTTAATGAATAAAAAAAAAAAAATTCTGAAAAAAAAAATTTCAAATAACTTATTACTCTCATAAAATAATAATGAATACATAAAGGAAAATCTAAAGAGATATGAATAATAACAACATATTACTCTCATAATAAAATAATAAATACAGAAATCAGAATCTGAAGAGATATAAATAATAAAAACATATTACTCTCATGAAAAAATAATAAATGCAGACATCAGAATCTGAAGAGATATAAACAATAAAAACATATTACTCTCATAAAAAAAACTCATGAGTAAAAAAATAAAAAATTTCATGAAAACGTAAGCAATCATATTTAAAATGAGTGTGAGGATGGAAAAGACTGCTAAGATGCGAGGATGAGGAGGTAGAGAATGGACGGAGAAGAAAATTGTGGAGCTGGGGGGGGGGGGGAGGAGAGGAGTTAATTACTCCTCAGATGTTGATAGAGATAAGAGGAAGAGCTTCAAGGAGCTTGTGTTCTTAGTTGCGAGAACAACTCCAACTGGTTCCCTGTGCATTGTTCTCTTTCTTGTTCTTTTCTAACTGTTTGTAGGGAAGGTTACGCTAAATATGAATATGGTATTACTGGACCTCAGATATAAACGCTTATATAGAGTTAAATTGTATTTAATCTCATTTTATTTCTTTCTTTTATGTATTCTAACGCTGGAAATAGAATATTTTGGCGATGACAGATATTGATGTATATTTTTACTTTACGATTATGAACTATGATATTATTATTATTATTATTATCATCATCATTTTTATCATCTTTATTATTATAATTACCATTAGTATAATAATAATATAGTAATAATAATAATAATAATAATTATTATTGTTATTATTATTATTATTATTATTATTATCATTATTATTATTATTGTTGTTGTTGTTGTTATTATTGAAATGAGATTTATAAGCCCCATAAGTCAAACTCTGGAATAAAAAATATCTATATCAATGCAAAAAAAAAAAATAATAATAATTACAATAAATATGATATAACAAAATAAATAAGAGAGTTAAAAATCCATGATAAATATATATTTAAATCAACTGTGGGAAGACTTGTTACACAGAACTCCGATATAAAACCTGATATGGTAGGAGTCACTTTTAAGTAGGTGCTTCTACAATGTTTACAATAATTGGCTACATCACATACACTCACTGCACAGAGGGCTACAATCACTGCCAGATCTTAGCTCAAACATCCTTTATATCGTTTACAACTCTCCCAGAAGACTGAAATCAATAGCTACACAATCACTTACACTTAGCGCAGGGCCTCAACAACGTTTACAACGCAAACAGAAGGCTAAAATCACTGGCTACACCACCACTTGCATTTAGCGCAGGTTTTCAACAAGGTATCCAGAAAGCTAAAATCACTGGCTACACCATCACTTGCAGTTACTGAACAGCATCAAGAACGATTAGAACGCTTCCAGAAGGCTAAAATCACTGGCTACACCATCACTTGCATTTACTGAACAGCATCTAGAACGATTAGAACGCTTCCAGAAGGCTAAAATCACTGGCTACACCATCACTTGCAGTTACTGAACAGCATCTAGAACGATTAGAACGCTTCCAGAAGGCTAAAATCACTGGCTACACCATCACTTGCATTTACTGAACAGCATCTAGAACGATTAGAACGCTTCCAGAAGGCTAAAATCACTGGCTACACCATCACTTGCATTTACTGAACAGCATCTAGAACGATTAGAACGCTTCCAGAAGGCTAAAATCACTGGCTACACCATCACTTGCAGTTACTGAACAGCATCTAGAACGATTAGAACGCTTCCAGAAGGCTAAAATCACTGGCTACACCATCACTTGCAGTTACTGAACAGCATCTAGAACGATTAGAACGCTTCCAGAAGGCTAAAATCACTGGCTACACCACCACTTGCATTTAGCGCAGGTTTTCAACAACGTATCCAGAAAGCTAAAATCACTGGCTACACCATCACTTGCATTTACTGAACAGCATCTAGAACGATTAGAACGCTTCCAGAAGGCTAAAATCACTGGCTACACCATCACTTGCAGTTACTGAACAGCATCTAGAACGATTAGAACGCTTCCAGAAGGCTAAAATCACTGGCTACACATCACTTGCATTTACTGAACAGCATCTAGAACGATTAGAACGCTTCCAGAAGGCTAAAATCACTGGCTACACCACCACTTGCACTTAGTGCAGGGCCTCAACAACGTTTACAACATATTCAGAAGGCTAAAATCAATGGTTACACCACCACTTGCACTTAGTGCAGGGCCTCAACAATGTTTACAAACGCATCCAGAAGGCTAAAATCAATGGTTACACAATCACTTACACTTAGCGCAGGGACTCAACACATTTACAAAGCATCCAGAAGGCTAAAATTACTGGCTATACCACCACGTGCACTTAGCGTAGGGCTTCAACAACATATTCAGAAAGCTAAATTCACTGGCTACATAATAACTTGCACTTAGCGCAGGGCCTCAACAATGTTGGCGACATATCCAGAAGGCTAAAATCACTGGCTACACCACCACCTGCATTTACCGCAGGGCTTCAACAACGTATCCAGAAAGC
>NC_090727.1:156193259-156223259 GCF_036898095.1 Palaemon carinicauda
CACATATACTGTATGTATATATATATATATATATACATACATATACAGTATATATATATATATATATACATACATATACAGTATATATATATATATATACACATACACATATACTGTATGTATATATATATATATATATATATAACCTATTTCCAGTCACGCGCAGGAGGCTGTAGTAGCTATACCCAGGTGAGAGGGGGGTAACCCGAGAGGTAAATTCGTAAACCCACTCTGCCACAAATTGTGGAACCAGCGGGTTGTAGTTAGTAAGGGGGGGGGAAGGGGGGGGGGAGGGGGGGAAGGGGGGAGGGGGGGGGAAGGGTTTAATGTGTGTGTATGCATATTTATTCAAATATTTAGACGTTATTTTTGACAGCTCGATTCACTAAAAATAATAATAATAATACACCTTTGTTCTAAGACATATTACAAATTTCTAAACACGGGTCCCATTTAGAGACTTTAAAAATGCTCCATACGACATGAAGGAATTCAAGAATATTAAACTGGAAACCACGAATTATCAGAAAGAGAAGATGAAAGAATACAATTACAGGAAGGAACTTCTTAGGGGCTAGAGCCTTCAGCCAAGAACCCCTGCCCGAATGTATAGCCGGTGTGACCATCTGAACGATCCCCCCGGTCTCAGAATTCTCCTTGATAATCTGCGCATGCGCGAACATTACCGTTTGCCAGTGCATACGAGGTTGATGTTTTATTTTCCTGTAATGTTAGCGTGCGCAGCTCAACATTACCGCTTGTCAGTACATACGAGCTTGATGTTTTATTTTCATGCGAGCGAATTAAGCTAATGGCGGAAAAGAACCATTATACAATGTCAAGGAGAATTCTGAGACCGGGGGATCGTTCCGACCGTCACAGGGCAAACTGAAATAACGAAGGAACGAGAAAGGAAGACCAAAGCAGTCAAGCATGGACGCCAGATGAGATGGGCGATACATCAATTACTGTGATCGTAGCATTGTTGGGATGCCTTCTGTCCTCTTGACTTTTCTGATTATAGTCCATTTCTTTTAGCGATGCAGATTTGCACCGACTCGCAGCGGTGCCCTTTTAGCTCGGAAAAGTTTCCGGATCGCTGATTGGTTGGACAAGATAATTCTAACCAATCAGCGATCAGAAAACTCGCAGCGGTGCCCTTTTAGCTCGGAAAAGTTTCCGGATCGCTGATTGGTTGGACAAGATAATTCTAACCAATCAGCGATCAGGAAACCTTTCCGAGCTAAAAGGTCACTGCTGCAAGTCGGTGCAAATATGCATCGCTAAAAGAAATGGACTATAGTTAATATGCGTTCAGGGAATCCCCTTTTGCAAAACTAGGCCAGAGAAACTGCCCCGCTGAAAGCATTCATATATAGCAATTGAGATTTATTCATCAACGGAAAATTACGCGGTATTCCAGGCTGGAAAATAAGAATTCCAGGGAAATTATAGGTTATAACTTTGGAATTATTATTATTATTATTATTATTATTATTATTATTATTATTATTATTATTATTATCATTATTATTACTATATATTTGAGTAATCATTACCTCTGCCAACGAGGTTATGTTTTCGCCCCTGGTTGTGTGTTTGTTTGTGTGTTTGATTGTGAACAGTTTCCTCGCCACAATTTTAATCGTAGAGTAATGAAACTTGCAGGGATAAACTATAATGTAAAAAGCTGGAAATGATATAAAGTTTGGAAGGTTAAGGTTAAGCAAAATGTCCAATTCACGTAATCTGCCATACGTTGGGCATTGTTGTCACAGAATTCAAACCAGTTTCATATTTGAATGTATGAAAATCCATGCCAATTAATACATGTTAAAGTCAAAGGTCAAAGGTCAAGGTCGAGTAAAAGGACGAGAAATAAGCTTGCCCTCTAGTTTGTGTATAGAATACTCATTTTTTCTAAGTCTCAGATCAACTTATACAATAACATTTTTATAATTTTCTTTGACTTAAATGAAACTCGGTAGATAGGTACCATTGGTGGTTGATAATTACTTTCTTCTGATAATCTCCTGGAGCACACACACAATAACGAAGGTCGCTGGAAATTTAACTCTCAATGTGAATCTTGTTCATATTTACAAAAAAAAAAAAAAAAAATTGTAAGGTACCATAGTGTAGGTTTCCAAGCACAAATTCATGATACATATGTTCTTGCTGCTACGCTGCTGTTCGGGCTGAATTTGGAAAAGACAACAACGCTATTGTTACTTTTTATAAAGTTCGCATCAGTTGAAAATTAGCAATGCACCTAGGATGATTAATACCTTCAAATCTTTCGGAAAACACAAAAAAAAAAAAAAAATATATTAATCTCTAGTTGGTGATAAATACTTTACCGAATATTGCTAAATGATTATCTACTTATAATAACAAATAATAATAATAATAATATTAATAATAATAATAATAACTATAATAATTATAACTATTATTACAACCTAAGCTACAACCCTAGTTGGAAAAGCAGGATGCTATAACGAATATAATGAAATTCACGACGAAAGTCTTACGTAATTTTACATTAAATAGTTATATCTGGATGAGAGGGGCTCATTTTACGGGCTGGGTATCTTCTCTTCAATGCACTAATGAAAACAGTATATATATGAAATATAAATAAAACTATCAATAATATACAGTTACATGCATACATACAATATATATACATACAGTATATATATTTATATATATACTATATATATAGTGTGTATGTGTGTGTGTGTGTGTGTATACTGTATATATATATATACATATATATCATATATATATAATATATATAATATATACACACATATATAATATATATATATACATATATACATATATATACATATATATATATTATATATACTTAAATATATACATATATATTTATATATAACATATATATTTATATTATACATATATATATATACTTACTTATATTCATATATATATATATATATATATATGTTTGTTTGTATATATATATATATATATATATATGTTTGTGTATATATATATATATATATGTATATATATATATATATATATGCAAAGATATATTTATGTATGTATATATATGTATATAAATATATATATATATAATATATATATATACATATACATATATATAACATATACATATATATACATATACATATATAATATATATATACACATATATATATACATATATACACATACAGTACATATATAAATATATATATATATATATATAAATATAAAATATATATACTGTATATATATTCATACATATACATATAATGGATATATATTTACATACACCACATATATATATATATAATATATATACTTACATATATGTATATATATATACACACGCACACACACACACACATATATATATATATATATATATATATAATTCATTCATTCATATATATACACATATATATATAATCCATATATATTTATATATATGTATATATTATGTATGTATATATATGTATTTTATATATGTATATTAATATATTTATACATATGTATATATACATGTATATATTATAATATATATATATATATATTATTATTATTATTATTACTATCCAAGCTACAACCCTAGTTGGAAAAGCAAGATGCTATAAGCCCAGGGGCTCCAACAGGGAAAAATAGCCCAGTGAGGAAAGGAAATAAGGAAATAAATAAATGAAGAGAACAAATTAACAATAAAGCATTCTAAAAACAGTAACAACGTCAAAACAGACATGTCATATATAAAACTATTAACAGAATCAAAAACAAATATGTCATAAATTAAACTATAAAAAGACTCATGTCCGCCTGGTCAACAAAAAAGCATTTGCTCCAACTTTGAACTTTTGAGTTCTACTGATTCAACCACCCGATTAGGAAGATCATTCACAACTTGGTAACAGATGGAATAAAACTTCTGGAGTACTGCGTAGTATTGAGCCTCGTGATGGAGAAGGCCTGGCTATTAGAATTAACTGCCTGCCTAGTATTACGCACAGGATAGAATTGTCCAGGGAGATCTGAATGTAAAGGTATGGTCAGAGTTATGAAAATCTTATGCAACATGCATAATGAACTAATTAAACGACGGTGCCAGAGATTTAATATCTAGATCAGGAATAAGAAATTTAATAGATCGTAAGTTTCTGTCCAACAAATTAAGATGAGAATCAGCAGCTGAAGACCAAACAGGAGAAACAATACTCAAAACAAGGTAGAATGAAAGAATTAAAACACTTCTTCAGAATAGATTGATCACCGAAAATCTTGAAAGACTTTCTCAATAAGCCTATTTATTTGTGCAATTGAAGAAGACAGAGACCTTATATGTTTCTCAAAAGTAAATTTACTGTCGAGAATCACACCTAAAATTTTGAAAGAGTCATACATATTTAAAGAAACATTATCAATACTGAGATCCGGATGTTGAGGAGCCACCGTCCTTGATCTACTTACAATCATACTTTGAGTTTTGTTAGGATTCAACTTCATACCCCATAATTTGCACCATGCACTAATTCTAGCTAAATCTCTATTAAGGGATTCACCAACCCCAGACTCTACATTCAGGGGATGGAATTGATGCAAGAGAGTAGCATCATCAGCATATGCAACAAGTTTGTTTTCTAGGCCAAACCACATGTCATGTGTATATAGTATGAAAAGTAATGGGCCAGAACACTACCCTGTGGAACACCGGATATCACGTTCCTATAATCACTATGGTGCCCTTCAACAACACTCTTTGAGATCTATTACTTAAAAAATTAATAATAATGCTAAGAAACAACCCCACCCACTCCCAACTGTTTCAGTTTGAAAACAAGGGCCTCATGATTAACACGGTCAAAGGCAGCACTAAAATCAAGGCCAATCATACGAACTTCCCGACCACAATCAAGGGATTTCTGTACAGCATTGGAGATTGTAAGAAGGGCCATCACATGCTCCAAGGCCTTTACGAAAACCAAATTGCAAACTAGGGAGTAGATGATTACCTTCAGCAAACCTATTAAGACGTTTTGCCAGAAGACGTTCAAAAACTTTAGATAATATGGGAGTTATGGAAATTGGGCGGTAATCAGTGGGACTTGAGCTACCACAAACACATTTACATAGAGGAGTAACATTACCAATTCTCCAACTAGTGCTAAAAGCTCCTCTTCTTGCTAACTTGCGCAAAATAACAGATAACTTTGGAGCTAAGAAATCTGCTGTCTTTATAAAAAACAAAGGAAAAATACCATTTGGGTCTACACCTCCATAAGCATCAAGGTCCATCAACAGAGCTTTAATCTCACGAGATCGAAAAGCTAAACTAGTTAGTTTAGCCTCAGGAAAACAGGAAAGAGGAAGTTCAAGTTTTTCATTACTCTGTTTACTGTCAAAAACATCAGCCAAAAGGGTTGCCTTTTCCTTTGGACAGTGAGTGACTGAGCCATCTGGTTTAAGTAAAGGAGGAACTGTTGCATCTACACCAAAGAGTGCAGATTTAAGGGTTAGACCACCATTTATGTTCCTGAGTTGTACCAGAAAGTGTTTCTTTTATGGTTAAATTGTACTCCTTTTCAGTTGAGGCATAAACTCTCTGAGCAAAAGCTCGAAGCTGAGTATAGTTGTTCCAGGTCAAATCTGATCTGTTCCCCTTACCAAAGATGATAGGCCTCCTGTTTCTCCAAATAAGCACGTCTGCAATCATCATTGAACCACGGTTTGTCCTTCACTCGGTACCTTAGCACACGAGAAGGGATACGCCTATCAATTATGTTGACTAGATTCTCATTCAAAGGGACAACAGGATCTACACTATTATATAATTGTGACCAATTCAAGCACAAAAGATCATGTAAAATCCCATTCAGTCTGCTTGGGATTTCATATAAATTTTACAAAAATATGATATATCAGGGACAGGCTGCTCAGTCTTCACTAATAATGAAATCAAGGCATGATCAGATGTCCCGACTGGAGAACCAACCTTACTAGTTATAACGCCAGGGGAGTCAGTGTATACGAGGTCCAAGCAATTACCAGACCTGTGAGTAGCTTCATTTATGATTTGCTCACAGCCTGATTCAGAGGCAAAGTCTAAAGCTCTTAAGCCATGGCGATCGGTAGGAGAGATAGAACTTAACCACTCCCTATGGTGAGCATTAAAATCACCAACAAAGACAAAAGAAGCCTTTCTATCATCTTCTTGTATCTTAGCCATAATGGTAAGAAGACAATCGAAGATAGAATCATCTAAGTCTGGATTCCGGTAGATCGAACACAAATAAAAGTTGTTATGCCTGCCACAAACTTTTATTACCTGGATCTCATGACATCCACATTGATAGCAGGACTTATGAGAAGCAGGGTACTCGGTCCTAATATACACCGCCATTCCCCTGGCCCTAGGGATGGCATCACGTTTCAACATTATTGGTTTCTTAAAACCAGTTATAAGGAGCTCAGATGAGTGCCTCATATTAGAAACCAAAGTTTCTGAGCACAAAAGAATATCATACTGTCTGGACGCAACTGTAAGGTCTTGGATATTTGCATGAAGACCACGAATATTGCAATATATATATATATATATATATATATATATATATATATATATAGATATATATACATATATATAAACATATATGTATATATATACATATTATACATATATACATACATATATATATATATATATATATACATGGGAGATTTGGCATTAACTACAAGTATATCTAACCAATAATGTAGCTCATCTCTCATTGAAAACTCTTTTCCGGTACACATTCGGAAATGAAAAAAATGTCACTTATTTCCCTTCTGCTTAATACTTCTCAAGGCAAGCACGAGACGGCATGGAAATGCTCTCTTAATGATACACGCCTTTAAAAGACACTATTAAAACGGCATCTTAAAAAAACCGAAAAGACAAACACGATGCTTTACCAAAACTAGGTTTCTCGCTGGGACCACCTCTTTAGGTGTATACCCATCCCTAGCCCCGCCCCCCTTTCCCTGGTTTCTGTTCTTACCCTACCTGTGATGACCCCCCTAACCGGACCCCAACCCCCTACCCCACCTCAAGCACCAGAAAACTCCACTTGCTTGGTCTAATCCTTTCGTATCTCTTAGGAGAAGCGATAACAAGGAAAAATATCCCATGAAAATATTTTACGATTGCCAGAACAGTGAAAATGGATGAATAACGATAAGGCAGCTGGTCTGCATCTCCTCTTAAGAGAGAGAGAGAGAGAGAGAGAGAGAGAGAGAGAGAGAGAGATGAGCTTTTTTCCTAGAACGTTATCACGAGAAATAGATAGAGGCATTTTTCTGGTGTGGACATCAACGAGGGAAAAGTCCAGACACAAAATGGTTGTTTTGTCATTCTTGGCCAACAGGTCACTGACCCCTCTAAAGAGGGGTGACCTTGATTCTCATACAAATAGAGTTCTGAGAGAGAGAGAGAGAGAGAGAGAGAGAGAGATATTGTTTTCTTTAAATGTTAAGTAACCATAGGGGTACCTTAGGGTTTGATCTAGATGCGTGTTAAAAATCCAAACCTTAAAGACAACATCTACAATTTACTAATAGTTTTCAAAATAATAAAATGTTATTCTTGATTCCCACTGCGCATGTCCAGTCTTATAGCATCTTAGCGTAGCTAGTAGTAGTAGTAGTAGTAGTAGTAGTAGTAGTAGTAGTAGTAGTAGTAGTAGTAATAATAATAATAATAATAATAATAATGCGTTTCCGGTAGTACGTTGGCCTGTGCACCAGCCACCCATTGCGATACTACCGTTAGAAAGTTATGAGGCCTTTTGACTGGCCAGACTACTACATTGGATCCTTCTCTCTGGTTACGGTTCATTTTCCTGTTGCCTACTCACACACACACTGAATAGTCTGGCCTATTCATTACATATTCTCCACTGTCCTCATACACCTGACAACATTGAGATTAGCAAACAAATCTTCTAAATAAGAGGGGTTAACTACTACACTGTAATTGTTCAGTGGCTACTTTCCTCTTGGTAAGGGTAGAAGACACTCTTTAGATATGGTAAGCAGCTCTTCTAGGAGAAGGACACTCCAAAATCAAACCATTGTTTTCTAGTCTTGGCTAGTACCATAGCTTCTGTAACATGGTCTTCCACTCTCTTGGGATAGAGTTCTCTTGCTTGAGGATACACCCGGGCACACTGTTCTATCTTATTTCTCTTCCTCTTGTTTTGTTAAATTTGTTATAGTTTATATTGATATTTAATTTAATGTTACTCTTCTTGAAATATTTTATTTTTCTTTAAGTTTCCTTTCCTCACTGGGCTATTTTCCCTGTTGGAGCCCCTGGGCTTATAGCATCCAAATAGCTTATAGCTTTTCCAAATAGGGTTGTAGCCTAGCAAGTAATAATAATAATAATAATAATAATAATAATAATAATAATAACATATCTTGGGATGAGGTTGCAGGCCACACGCACTGATCCACTCAGGTATATCAGCACCATCAGGTGTTTCTTAATGGTCACCATCTCAGTAACTGTCCAGACTCAACAATGCTTAACCTTACAGTTTGAATGCTAGCGAAGATGATTTTTTTTTTTAAATGAAAAATAAATGTTTGAACTGTAATTCCCAAAGGATGCGAGAATAGAATTCTAGTCTTGTGCCGACACATACACAGAATAGACTGGCCTACTCTACATATTCTCTTCCTCCTTCATACACTAGATAACACTGAAATTACCAAACAATTCTTCTTTTTCTCAAGACGTTAACTACTGCACTGTAATTGTTCAGTGTCTACTTCCTCTTGGTAAGGGTAGAAGAGACTATTTAGCTATGGTAAGAAGTTCTTCTAGGGGAAGGACACTCCAAAATCAAACCATTGTTCTCTATTCTTAAGTAGTGCCATAACCTCTGTACCATGATCTTCTACTGTCTTGGGTTAGAGATCTATTGCTGGAGGGTACACTCGGGCACACTATTCTAATTTATTTCTCTTCCTCTCGTTATTTCCAAGTTTTTATAGTTTATAAATGAAAGATTTATTTTAATGATGTTATTGTTCACAAACTTCTCGTACTTTTTTCCTTATTTCCTTTCCACACTGGGCTATTTTCCCTGTTGTAGCCCTAATACGGCTTATAGCATCCTGCTTTTCCAACTAGGGTTGTCGCTTAGCAAGTAGTAGTAGTAGTAGTAGTAGTAGTAGTAGTAGTAGTAGTAGTAGTAATAATAATAATAATTATAATAATAGGAAAGGACGTACTAGCATACAGTTTATGTCCAATCAGATTTAAACCATAAGAAGTTTTCCATACAATGAACCGCCATGTTATGTAGTTCCTTGATTCTAAAATCTTAGGCTTTTCCATTAAATCACGAAATATCTCAAGTTGAACAACAACAGCAACATGATAATCATCATCATCTCCTCCTACACCTATTGTCGCAACGTGTCTCAGATTTCGCCAGTCGTCTCCATCTTCAGCTTTTAATTCAATACTTCTCCACTCATCTCCCACTTCACGTTTCATATTTCTCAGCCGTGTATGCCTGGGTCTTCCAACTCTTCCAGTGCCTTGTGGAGCCCAGTTGAAAGTTTGGTGAGCTAACCTCTCTTGGGGAGTGGGAAGAGCATGCCCAAACCCTCTCCATCTACCCCTCACCATGATCTTATCCACATATGGCACAAGTAATCTTTTATAGTTTCATTTCTAAACAATATGATAGGGAAAGTAAATTGCAGTTGTCAGGAAAATACTAGAAAAGAGAGATATAAGATTCAAGAACTGATTCTATGATTGATTTCGTTCGTACAAGAATACAGCTTGAAATACATTGGCATCCGGAGCCTTTGTAGTTCGTTGGAACATAACGAGTGTAAGATTTCAAAATTTATAACTAAAAAACTACATTTTAAAAAGGAAACAACACTAGAATATCACCTAACTTAAGGTTCCAAACCTAACCTAATCTAGGAATCGTATCCTTACCTACATACCTACGGGGTTGGGGGGCCTACGTCCTCCTGCGACCCTTCTTAGACTGACAAGTTCTTTGCTTTACCCTTAGACCAAGTCTCAACCCTGTTTGCAGCCCATCCGGCTTCACTTACTAAATCATGATATTTCGTAAATCGTAAAATGAAGATCAAAAGACGACCTCAAAAGCCATAGCCCACCCCAGAACCCACTTATAGGGTCCTTGATTGGGTCCTAGCCCACCCAATGAGTGATTCGAAGAAAACGGGTTCCAATATCTCCTCATCACCACGTGACGTCACCGAAACGAGCAAGTGTCGAAGCTTTTTATCAGTTTTAACAATCTCAAAAATGATACTCGGCAGGAAGTTCGTCATTATGACCTGGACAAAGCACTGAACTTAACGATCTTTGCGTCCTGACATCTTATTTGCCTGCCAAGGGACTCCTGGCTCTCAATGGGCGAGATTGATCAGGTGCTGTGGGCGTCGTCCTTATTCACTAACGATGAAGAATCCTCCAGACATCAGGAAAAGAGAGAGAGAGAGAGAGAGAGAGAGAGAGAGAGAGAGAGAGGTCATTCAACTGCACAATGTTGAAGTGAAATACAAAAGATATCCAGCTTGCCTTTCCCAGTATCAATTTAAACCATAGACTTATTTGAAGTCAGTGACAACCATGTGAGACCTTAGGGTTAAAGTTAAGGTTAATTCGGTCGACCTTTGACCTGGACTTCCAAAATTGGATCACTTCCACGTCTCATCATAACAATTAACCATTGAAAGTTTCACTAGTCTATGAGTAAAATTGTGGCCAAGAAGTTGTTCACAAACAAAGTCAAAGGCGAAAACATAACCTCCTACCAACTTCGTTGGCGGAGGTAACTAGAACTGGCACTGGGCAGAGAGCAAACCTTCGCCTATATTATGTTGTATATCACAAGATAGACAATTAGATTATGCATACTTTGGCACTAGTTTTATGCAAATCGGATAAAAATTAACCACGATATAACTAAAGAGAAATTTTTCACCTTTTCGTGACCTTGACCTTTGACTCAATCACTCCTAAAATCTAATGAAATTGCCCTTAGATCATGGCCAATCATCCCACCAAAATCACTGAGATTCGGTCAAATATTTTTGAGTTATTCCAATCACGAACAAAAAACAAACAAACAAATGTAAATAAATATATACATGCCGAAGGTAACGAGTGCGAAAAATATATGATTATTATAATTGGCTTGAATTTAAAGTATCACATATTTACCAAATGAAATGTAAGAAAGGAAAGGTTGAAGCACCAAAAATGGTAACTTACCGTGAAGTGCAAAGATGAATTAGATGAGATTTTGAAATGGTTAGGTTACGAAAAGAGACTGTTGAAAAAGAGTTGGCGACTAAGCTTGGCAAAAAAAAAAAAAAAAAAAAAAAAATGCAGATATGTCAGAAGAAAGGAAATTATTATTATTATTATTATTATTATTATTATTATTATTATTATTATTATTATTATTATTATTATTATTACTGCTAGCTACGCTACAACCCTAGTTGGAAAAACAAGATACTATAAGCCCAAGGTGTCTAACACGGAAAAATAGCCCACTGAGTAAAGGAAATAAGGAAATAAATAAACGATATAAGAAGTAATGAAAATGAAAATAAAATACTTTAAAAACATTGACAACATTAAAACACGTTTAATTTATAAACTATAAAATGACTTATGCAAGCCTCTTCACCATGAAAACATTTGCTGCGAGTTTGAACTTTTGAAGTCCTACTGATTCAACTACCCGATTAGGAAGATCCTCCCACAACCTGGTCACAGCTGGAATAAAACTTCTAGAGTACTGTGTAGTATTGAGCCTCATGATGGAAAAGGCCTGATTATTAGAATTAACTGCCTACAAAGTCTGAGATATTGGACAGACAACAAGACGATGTAGATAGAGGTATACAGTGAAGGGTATAAGTTTAGTCCTCTCTCTCTCTCTCTCTCTCTCTCTCTCTCTCTCTGCTAAATATAAAGCAAAAATGGGAATGCTATTCAGACACTTTGAAACAAAAAAAGCTGAACACAAGATTATGCTTTACAAAACTTATGTACGTAGTACACTCAAGTACTGCAATGTGATATGGTACCCACACTACCAAAAGGATATTGCACAAATAGAGAGTGTACAAAGGTCCTATACTGCTAGAATAGAAGAAGTTAAGGACCTTGACTACTGGGAAAGACTGCAAATTTTAAAATTATACAGTCTAGAAAGGAGAAGAGAACGCTACATGATAATACAAGCATGGAAGCAAATAGAAGGAATTACTGAAAACATCATGGAGCTTAAAATATCAGAAAGAGCAAGCCGAGGTAGATTAATAGTGCCAAAAACTATACCAGGAAAACTAAGGAAGGCGCACAGGACATTAATCCACTACGCACCAGCATCGATAATGCAGCGACTATTTAATGTGCTGCCAGCTCGTCTAAAAAACATATCAGGAGTGAGCGTAGATGTGTTTAAGAATAAGCTCGATAAATACCTAAGATGCATCCCAACCATCCAAGACTGGAAGATGCAAAATACACCGGAAGATGCATTAGCAACTCTCTAGTGGATATACGAGGTGCCTCACACTCAGGGACCTGGGGGAGCCCAAACATAGAATAATGCAATAAGTAAGGTAAGGCACGACGATCTGTCCGAGGAGAACCTGTATTTGATTTTTGGACGCCGCTAAGACGTTGTCTATTCATTATATATATATATATATATATATACATATATATGTGTGTGTGTGTGTGTGTGTGTGCAGAGAGAGAGAGAGAGAGAGAGAGAGAGAGAGAGACTTAACAAAACATTGTTAAAGATTATAACATTCTTTAAAATTAATCGGTTACTCAAATATCTTAAAACTGCAGAGCTAAATTCTGAAACCTGAGAGAGAGAGAGAGAGAGAGAGAGAGAGAGAGAGAGAGTTTGCCAGCTTATATAATATCACTAACAGAGTGGCGTACATATATTTCAACTGGAAGACCGGCCACATTAACATGGAAATAAGGTTTTCTGTTCGGCGTTTCACAAAAGGAAATCTAGGAGAGAGTCATCTGCACTTGACAGCGTAGCCTTTGGCAGACGAGAGGTCAGCTGGATTTATATTATATATTGTGCTTGTGCGTATAGATGAAGAAGTTTATACAAGTAATGGGAACTCTTAAACATGCGTACATACGCACAGAAACAGTGCCCTCTCTATTATTATTATTATTATTATTATTATTATTATTATTATTATCAGCTAAGCTACAACCCTATTTGGAAAAGCAAGATGCTAGAAGCCCAAGGGCTCCACCATGGAAAAATAGCCCAGTGAGGAAAGGAAATAAGGAAATAAAAAAACGATATGAGAAATAATGAAAAATTAAAATAAATATCTAAGAAACAGTAACAACATCAAAACAGATATTTCATATATAAACTATAAAAAGACACGTCAGCCTGTTCAACATCAAAACACCTGAAGTTCTACCGATTCAATTACCCGATTAGGATGATCACTGCACCAATTGATAAATCTAAGATGTGGTGAAAACGTGAATATGCGATTTATTCTTAATTTAATAATATATGTTTCGTATTGATTGTTTGTAACATAATAATATTTTCATAGAGGAGTATAAGCTTAATAATCTGCATCGGACTGGTAGTATGGTAAAATATTCCCTACAAATATCCTCTTTTATTATTATTATTATTATTATTATTATTATTATTATTATTATTATTATTACTTACTAAGCTACAACCCTAGTTGGAAAAACAGGATGCTATAAGCCCATGGGCTCCAACGGGAAAAATAGCGAGGGAAACGAAAAAAGGAAAAACTACAAGAGAAGTTTAAGAACGATAACAACATTAAGATGAATCTTTCATATATAAAACTATCGTCATCATCATCTCCCCCTACGCCTATTGACGCAAAAGGATCTCAGTTAGATTTTGCCAGTTGTCTCTATCTTGAGCTTTTAATTCAATACCTCTCCATATCATCATCATCTCCTCCTACGCCTATTGACGCAAAAGGGCCTCGGTTAGATTTTGCCAGTTGTCTCTATCTTGAGCATTTAATTCAATACCTCTCCATTCATCATCTCCAACTCCACGCTTCACAGTACTCAGCCATGTAGGCCTGGGTCTTCCAAATCTTCTAGATAGAATAGTGTGCCCGAGTGTACCCTCAAGCCAGAGATCTCTAACCCAAGACAGTGGAAGAACATGGTACAGGTTTCATGATGCAGTAACAAAAAGTAGCCCCCCCCCCCCTTTAAAACTAAGACCTCTTGGTACTTTTTAATCATCATCTTGACTACAAAAACATGTTGCTCAATTTTGACAAAAATCAATCCTCCAGATACACGATATTATTTTGTGCGTCAAAACGATCTACTATTGCTTCTCTTTCTCAAGGCTATGAAAATTAATTTCTTTAATTCTTATACTCGAGCCTTCCAATTTTACCTAGTCATTAAAACAAAATAAAAAAAAAAACAGACTAATTCATAATATTCTAGTGAAATCACATTAAAATACAAAAATTTAAAATTAGATTAATTCATATATAATATTCTACTGAAACCACATTGTAATCAATTATTTTGCCAAAACAAAATCTCAACACTTTAGATCTTAAGTCTATTTCCTTTATGGCACTAGACAGAATGCCCCACTTTTAGCACCTCAAGAAATAGATCTGTTCGAGGCTCGAGGTGAGGATGGCAGGTTCATCCTTACCATGATTCTTGGACATGATATGTCGTACCATACTAGTGGTATTTTTAAATTTATTTCAGAAGCAGGTCTTCTGAAAGCTATTTCAATTTTATAAGGACAACTTTACTTTCATTTTTTTTAAAAGCAATTTCCTTTTTTATTCTTTATAACAAATGATATCTACATCAATGACCAAAAAACACAATTAATCAATATTTTACATACCTCCCTTCTGTCGAGCGCGCTGATAACGCCAATACGCTATTGGTCCAGTGTACCATTGTCCAATTATCTGAAAAAAATTCATATAATTAATAAATAAATCTTTTCAATTTCGAAGTAATGAGATCTTGTGTAACAAACAACTGAATTACAATACTCAATTTCTTTTAATAAGGTGCATTTGCACAGACTCGCATCGGTGCCCTTTTAGCTCGGAAAAGTTTCCTGCTATCTGATTGGTATTATCTTGTCCAACCAATCAGCGATCGGGAAACTTTTCCGAGCTAAAAGGGCACCCCCTGCAAGTCGGTGTAAATATACCTCGCTAAAAAGAATTGACTATAGTCAAAATTCACTGGATAGTCCTTAGAATGAGCGACACTGAATTATGATAAAAGAAGATGCTATAAGAGCTGTTGCTACCAAAATCGTATATGGTCGAAAACCTCAAGAGATAACTTTGAGATATGTAACGTGGCTTAAAGCGTGCTACAAGCTGTCGCCAGTCCAGGTGATTATGTACAGACTAATTCCAAATGAAATGATTTCCTAATGGAGGCAATAGGACGGTTGAAAATTGCTGTAACTATTTTTATAATTGAGTAAACCGTAATTCATAATTTTCTGTATTAGCTGAAAAACCCTCTGGTGTTACTTTCATAGTTATGGCAGGATTTTAAGACCGTCTACCATAGTTTATCAATTTTTTTTGTGATCCTTAATTGCTGGTATTAATGTATATGATTGTGTGTGTGTGTGTGAGAGAGAGAGAGAGAGAGAGAGAGAGAGAGAGAGAGAGAGAGAGAGAGAGAGAGAGAGAGAGAGAGAGAGAGAGTGTAAGTGCTTTATAATTATCATTATTATTATTATTGCTGGCATTAACGGATATGATTGTGTGTGAGAGAGAGAGAGAGAGAGAGAGAGGAGAGAGAGAGAGAGAGAGAGAGAGAGAGAGAGAGAGAGAGAGAGTTTTATAATTATTATTATTATTATTATTATTATTATTATTATTATTATTATTATTGTTATTATTATTATATTATTATTATTATTATTAGCTAAGCTATAACCTTAGTTGTAAAAGCAGGATGCTATAAGCCCAAGGGCTCCAACAGGGAAAAGCACTAAGTGAGAAGAAGAAATAAGGAAATAGATAGAATAGTATGCCCAAGTATATCCTCAAGCGAGAGAACTTTAAACCCAAGACAGTGGAAGACCCTGGTACAGAGGCCATGGCACTACCCAAGACTAAAAACCAATGGTTTGAAGTGTCATTCTGGAAGAGCTGCTTACCATACCTAAAGAGTCTCTTCTACCCTTACCAAGTAGAAAGTAGACATTGAACAATTACAGTGCACTAGTTAACCCCTAGAGTGAAGCAGAATTTTATGGTTATCTAGTGTTGTCAGGTGTATGATGCCAGAGGAGAATGTGGAAAGAATAGGCCAGCCTATTTGGTGTATGTGAAGGGAAAGGAAAAATGAGACGTGACTAGAGGCGGGGTCCAATGTAGTACCGTCTGGCCAATCAAAGGACCCTATAACTCTGGTGCCTTGGCCAACCTATTAGGAGCTTTCAACTCTCTTCAGTCTTAAAACAAATGTTAAAAATATGATATGAAAAGTACCGGTGAATATAAGGGATTACAAATGACTTCCCATTGCCTTCGAAGAAAGATTATAAATAATAAAAGTGATGAAAGTTGTTATAGCGCAAAGCAGACAACCAGTTATACTACTGGGCGCAAAATGTCATAATCATTGAATCTCTTCTATATAATAAAGAGCAACTGACTGGCTATATACACGTAAATAAACACACACACCACATATGTATATATATATATATATATATATATATATATATGTGTGTGTATACATATATATATATATACATTTATATACTATATATACAAACATTTATTTATACATATATATATATATACACACATTTATATTATATATATATATATATATATATATATATATATACATATATATATATATATATATACATATATATATATATATATATATATATATATATATATATATATATAAATATATTTATTTTTACATATACTGTATATATGTATATATATTTATAGAATATATATGTATATATAGTTACAGTATATATATATATATATATTATATATTATATATATATATATACATATATATATACATATATATATATATATATATATATATATATATATATATATATATATATATATAAATATATACACAAACACACATTAATCCTTCCTCAAACCAAACGCATGGCAACTCAGGTTTAAAATTAGGAAATAATGTCAAAAGGCAAAAAAAGGAAGAAAAGCGGTCGCAGCAGAGGCAAGAAACACACTCAAGGCTAACTAGTGAGAGGAGGAGTCACCAATAAAATCTAATGATCAACTATAATTTAGTATATCCTGTACTACAGTCAAGTTACCATTAAACTTCCATTGCACTTTGGCAGAAAGTGTGGGGGGGAACAAATTCTATTTTTTTTATAGAATTATTATTATTATTATTATTATTATTATTATTATTATTATTATTATTATTATTATTATTATAATAATAATTATTATTATTATTACTATTATTATTACTATTATTATTATAATAATTATAATAATAATAACAATAATTATTATTGTTATTATTATTATTATTATTACTATTGTTATTGTTATTGTTACTATTACTATTATTATTATTATTATTATATTATTATTACTTGCTAAGCTACACCCAGAGTTGAAAAAGCAGAATGCTATAAGTCCAGGGGCTCCAACAGGGAAAATAGCCCCGTGAGGAAAAGAAACAAGAAAAATAATATATTTTATGAACAGTCACAAAATTAAAATTAACATCTATATAAACTATAAAAACTTTAACAAGACAGGAGGATGAGAAATAAGATAAGAATAAGATAGACTGAATATCTTTTAGTATCGATCAATTGAATATTTTCGTGAATCTATATAATTTGGATATTTAAATATTTTAATTGAAATAAGGTTTTAATAAAACCGAATGTGCAAAATTATAAAATCTTTAAAAGATACAGAAGACGGAGGGGCTATAACCATGCAGGGGACAGATTCTATTTTTTAAATGAAATTAAAAAAATGATTTAATTTTTTAATATCGTTTAATTAAATCTTCTATGAATTGATACAATTTAGATGATTAAATATTTTAATTCATTATCATATCGAAATGTGCGAAATGATATATTTTAAAAGATATTCTTAAATGGGGTTAAGTACATTTTTTTTCCATTTAAAAAAAATCTTTTAAGATTTTTACCAGACTTGTATCTCTTTGCAGCTTGCAATGCGTATATGAGAGAGAGAGAGAGAGAGAGAGAGAGAGAGAGAGAGAGGTTAGCGATCCTTCCTCTATACATCAGTTGTTTTGCCCACTTATCTACAATATGTGTCAGACTTGTGAATGACAACATTTACAGCACCTATACGTGTGTACCACATCCATTTACACCTTTCAACGTAATTGGTATGTGTTCTAAATTATAAAGGGACCGCTATTGTACACATATACGTGTATGCATGCATGTATGTATGTATATACAGAATGTACATATTTATAATATATATATATATACAAATACACACACACACACACACACACATATATATATATATATATATACATACATATGTATATATATCTAATGCAGAAATTATATAACCCTAATAATAATAATAATAATAATAATAATAATAATAATGAGAATTATAAAACACGTACACACTCTCTCTCTCTCTCTCTCTCTCTCTTTCTCTCTCTCTCTCTCTCTCTCTCTCTCTCTCTCTCTATATATATATATAAATATATATATATATATAATTTATATATATATACTGTATATATATAATTTATATATATATATATATATATATATACACACACATAAATCATCATTAGCTGTAGCTAGTCGAAAGCAGGAAAAAAGTCTCAGTCGTGTCCTTCCACACATGTCTGTTTATGGTCTTTCTATACCAGTCTATACCAGCAAACTTTCTTAGTTCGTTAATCCATCGTCTTCTCCTCCTTCCTCAGCTTCGTTTGCAATATCTAGCCAATTTGCGTGTCTGTGCGTATGTATATATATTCGAATATAGCGCATATAATTTCAAAGTAGGAAATTAGCGTGTGTTCCAGACAAGGCAATAATAAATAACCCTCGTGTTGATTCTAATGTCCTTCAAAAACACTTTAATTCCTCAGGAATATACAACCAGAGTCATGTCCAATTTATATCGCTCGCTATGGAGAGATACACACAAAGTACAGTGACTTTGACATGAAAAACTATTTGGGGTAACATTTAAAAGTAAGATAGACCCGTCTTTGTGACAATACATACATAATATATGTATATATATATACATACATAAGTATATATATGTGTATATATACACACACACACATATATATATATATATATATATGTATATAAATATATATACATATATGTGTATATGTATATATATATATATATATACATATATATATATATATGCAGTTGTGTTGTTATTATGAAAATAAACTATATATAATGCAGCGGTGAACACGTCGAGGTTTGTTGCCAGTGAGGACTTCGAAGCTGATTTTGTATATATATATATATATATATATATTACTATTATTATTATTATTATTATTATTATTATTACTATTATCATTATTATTATTATTATTATTATTACTAGCCAAGCTACTACCCTAGTTGGAAAAGCAAGATGCTATAAGCCCAAGGGCTCTAATAGGGAAAAATAGCCCAGTGAGGAAAGGAAATAAGGAAATAAATAAATGATGAGAATAAATTAACAATAAATCATTCTAAAAACAGTAACAACGTCAAAATAGATATGTCATATATAAACTATTAACAACGTCAAAAACAGATATGTCATATAAACTATAGAAAGACTCTTGTCAGCCTGGTCAACATATAAACATTTGCTGCAACTTTGAACTTTTGAAGTTCTACTGATTCAACTACCCTATTAGGAAGATCATTCCACAACTTGGTAATAGCTGGAATAAAACTTCTAGAATACTGTGTATTGAGCCTGAAGATGGAGAAGGCCTGGCTATTAGAATGATCTGTCTTTTTAGAATGATTTTTTGTTAATTTATTTTCATCATTTATTTATTTCCTTATTTCCTTTCCTCACTGGGCTATTTTTCCCTATTGGAGCCCTTGGGCTTATAGCATCTTGCTTTTTCCAACTAGGCTTGTAGCTTGGCTAGTAATAATAATAATAATAATAATAATAATAATAATAATAATAATAATATATAAATTATAAATTATATATACAGTATACACACATACATATATACCAAATCAGCTCCTAAATGTTCAGCGCTGCATTATATATAGTTTATTTTCATAATAACAGCACAACTGCACATTCTGGATCGCATATAATTTTATAAAACAAGTACTTCACTCACTTAAGGGCATCACTTCTCATTATGCGCTCGCCCCAAGTAACAATCATGCAACCACTAGAATTTAGAGAGAGAGAGAGAGAGAGAGAGAGAGAGAGAGAGAGAGAGAGAAAGAGAGAGAGAATATTGAGGCAACCTATAATTAAGTTCATGTTTAAGTTGCCTGGGTGAAAAACTTGATACGTTCTCATTAACTATGTGCAAATTCATGTAAAAACTTAAATGTTATTGGTACAACCAATGTTAAGGTTTGAGTCTTGAGTTGATGTAATAAATATGAAGAATATATATTGCAAAAAAATGCTGCCACCTCTCTCTCTCTCTCTCTCTCTCTCTCTCTCTCTCTCTCACTGGAAAATATTATATGTATTGTCATTTACTAGTTGGGAAGTACCTACACTCTCTCATTGAAATAAATTATAAGTAATGTCAATTATTAGTTGAAAAGTCTCTCTCTCTCTCTCTCTCTCTCTCTCTCTCTCTCTCTCCAGAAAATATTTTCCTGTAAACCAAGAACAGACTAAAGAAAATAACAAAACGGTAGTAATGATAAATAATATGTAAACAGCTAATTGAACAATGATTGGCAAAGTGATTGGCCTAGTTATTCGTATAAATTCCAATTATCAAAGGTTCCTCATATTGTGTAACCAAAAATATATATAACGAATAAGTGACATGCATACAACAGACTGCCACGAAGAACACACACACACACACAAACACACACACACACATATATATATATATAATATATATATAATAATATATATAATATATATAATATATATATATATATATATATATTAATATATATATACATATATATATATATATATATATTCCATTGCAGGAATCTGCACCTTGCAACACACAACGTCTAAACCTTGTCCAGGTAAGATCTTGCTGTATTACTAGGAGTTGATTGATTGATTGATTTAAAGTGTTCAGGCATCCTGACATGTAAGATCATTGACGCCTACATCGTTTATTTCATATAAAAATTAAAAGAATATTCAATTAAAACCATAAAAGTTAAATGTCACTATAGAAGTTAAATAGTTTTCAGAAGACCTGCTTCTGAAATAAATCTAAAAATGAGAGAATAATAATGTGATTAACAGAGCGACAGAAAAAAAACAATATGAATACGAGAGCAAACGAAAGTCGAGGATATTTAACAACTTGTAAGAAAATGAAATGGACATGGGCAGGAAATATAAAGAGAATGGCCGATAACAGCTGGACAAAAAGGCTAACAGAATGGGTTAATAGATATTGCAAACGAAGCAGGAGTACGAGATGACGATGGATTGACGATCTAAGAAAATTTGCGCGTATTGAATGGCATAGAAAGACCATAAACAGACGGGAGTGGAGGGTCATGTCTGAGGCCTTTATCCTGTAGTGGACTAGCAACGGCTGAGATTATATATATATATTTATATATATATATATGTATGTATGTATTTATATACATTATATATATGTATGTATATACAGTAAATACATATACATATATATATATATATATATGTATGTATATATATACATATATATATATATATATATATATGTATATATACATATATATTTATATTTATATATATATATATACAGTATATATATATATATATATATATGTGTGTGTGTGTGTATGTGTTTGTTTGTTTGTGCGTGTGTGTGTGTGTGAATGTGCATGCAAGGCAATAGTCAACATTGTTCCTTTTTTCTAAGCGAAGGATTTTGGAGTGAGGAAAAAAAATCCCTAATGAGAACTTTCAGGTGATGAGATCCGATAAAGAGGATTAATTTTATCTATGATGAGGACGACACAAAAATGAGTTCATAAACAAAGTCGCGTGATTAATGATGTACGAATAGAATTTAGTAATTTGTAAGCAATTATAAGAAAACTTGTTTTTGTGAAAGCAGCAGATATCCAGACGTAAATAGTATAAGAGATAGATTATACTCTAGGACTGACAATTCAGCAAATTTGAGAGGATGATATCCCAGTGTACCTCTTGGGGGTAACATCCCCCCCCCCAAAAAAAAAAATATCACCATGGCTGGGTGCTCCCTCTTTCCTTGAGCGTGACAGAAAAGAAATATAATATAACATAATATATATGTATATATATATATATATACACATATATATTATATGTATATGTTTATATATATAAAATGCATAGATATGTATACTATATATATATATATATACACACACACACACACATATATATATATATATACACATATATATATACACACACATATATATATACATATATATATACTGTATATATATGCATGTATATATATATGTATATATATATATATATATATGCATATATATATATATATATAATATATATATATATATACATATAAAACGAAGAGGACAGCAAGGAGGCTTCTAATCAACTTAAGCCTATAATGTAATGCGCTTATAACGCTTCAACTCGGCCTATAATGTAATGCGCTTATGAAGCTTCAACTCGGCCTATAATGTAATGCGCTTATGAAGCTTCAACTCGGCCTATAATGTAATGCGCTTATAAAGCTTCGACTCAGCCTATTATGTCTTGCGCTTATAAAGCTTCAACTCGGCCTATAATGTAATGCGCTTATGAAGCTTCAACTCGGCCTATAATGTAATGCGCTTATAAAGCTTCGACTCAGCCTATTATGTCTTGCGCTTATAACGCTTCAACTCAGCCTATAATGTAATGCGCTTATGAAGCTTCAACTCGGCCTATAATGTAATGCGCTTATAAAGCTTCGACTCAGCCTATTATGTCTTGCGCTTATAAAGCTTCAACTCGGCCTATAATGTAATGCCCTTATAAAGCTTCAACTCAGCCTATAATGCAGTGCGATTATAAAGCTTCAACTCAGCCAACAATGTAATGCGCTTATAAAGCCTCAACTCGGCCTATATTGTAATGCGCTTATAAAGCTTCAACTCAGCCTATAATGTATTGCGCTTATAAAGCCTCAACTTGGCCCATAATGTAATGCGCTTATAAAGCTTCAACTCAGCCTATAATGTAATACGCTTATAAAGCCTCAACTCGGCCTATAATGTAATGCGCTTATAAAGCCTCAACTCAGCCTATAATGTAATGTGCTTATAAAGCCTTAAATCAGCCTATAATGCAATGCGCTTATAAAGCTTTAACTCAGCCTATTATGTAATGCGCTTATCTAACTGCAACTCAGCCTATAATGTAATGCGCTTATAAAGCTTTAACTAAGCCTATTATGTAATGCACTTATAAAGATTCAACTCAGCCTATAATGTAATGTGCTTATAAAGCTTCAACTCAGCCTGTAATGTACTGCGCTTATAAAGCTTCAACTCAGCCTGTTATGTAATGCGCTTATAAAGCTTCAACTTAGCCTATAATGTAATGCGCTTATAAAGCTGTGATGTGAAAGTAGAGGAGTTCAGGCGATCTAATGCTGGAATCACACTCGTCATTTCTTGCTCGAGTTTTTCGCCAACCTCCAGCCGATAATAGCAAGAGATAGTGTTCTAGCGTCATGGTGAAATCACACTAGTCATTTCTTGCACCAGGTTTTCGCCAACCTCCAGCCGATGATAGCAGGCGAAAGTGTTCTAGCGTCATGGTGGAATCACACTAGTCATATCTTGCACCAGGTTTTCGCCAACCTCCAGCCGATGATAGCATGGCGAAAGTGTTCTAGCGTCATGGTGGAATCACACTAGTCATTTCTTGCACCAGGTTTTCGCCAACCTTCAGCCGATGATAGCAGGCGAAAGTGTTCTAGCGTCATGGTGGAATCACACTAGTCATATCTTGCACCAGGTTTTCGCCAACCTCCAGCCGATGATAGCAGGCGAAAGTGTTCTAGCGTCATGGTGGAATCACACTAGTCATTTCTTGCACCAGGTTTTCGCCAACCTCCAGCCGATGATAGCAGGCGAAAGTGTTCTAGCGTCATGGTGGAATCACACTAGTCATATCTTGCACCAGGTTTTCGCCAACCTCCAGCCGATGATAGCAGGCGAAAGTGTTCTAGCGTCATGGTGGAATCACACTAGTCATTTCTTGCACCAGGTTTTCGCCAACCTTCAGCCGATGATAGCAGGCGAAAGTGTTCTAGCGTCATGGTGGAATCACACTAGTCATATCTTGCACCAGGTTTTCGCCAACCTCCAGCCGATGATAGCAGGCGAAAGTGTTCTAGCGTCATGGTGGAATCACACTAGTCATATCTTGCACCAGGTTTTTCGCCAACCTCCAGCCGATGATAGCAGGCGAAAGTGTTCTAGCGTCATGGTGGAATCACACTAGTCATTTCTTGCACCAGGTTTTCACCAACCTCCAGCCGATGATAGCAGGCAAAAGTGTTCTAGGGTCATGGTGGAATCACACTAGCCATTTCTTGATCGAGGTTTTCGCCAGCCTCCAGCCGATGATAGCGAGCGAAGTGTTCAAGCGTCATGGTGGAATCACACTAGTCATTTCTTGCACCAGGTTTTCGCCAACCTCCAGCCGATGATAGCAGGCAAAAGTGTTCCAGCGTCATGGTGGAATCACACTAGTCATTTCTTGCACCAGGTTTTCGCCAACCTCCAGCCGATGATAGCAGGCGAAAGTGTTCTAGCGTCATGGTGGAATCACACTAGTCATTTCTTGATCGAGGTTTTCGCCAACCTCCAGCCGGTGATAACAAGCGAAAGTGTTCTAGCGTCATGGTGGAATCACACTAGTCATTTCTTGATCGAGGTTTTCGCCAACCTCCAGCCGATGATAGCGAGCGAAGTGTTCAAGCGTCATGGTGGAATCACACTAGTCATTTCTTGCACCAGGTTTTCGCCAACCTCCAGCCGATGATAGCAGGCGAAAGTGTTCTAGCGTCATGGTGGGAATCACACTAGTCATTTCTTGCACCAGGTTTTCACCAACCTCCAGCCGATGATAGCAGGCAAAAGTGTTCCAGCGTCATGGTGGAATCGCACTAGTCATTTCTTGCACCAGGTTTTCACCAACCTCCAGCCGATGATAGCAGGCAAAAAGTGTTCCAGCGTCATGGTGGAATCACACTAGTCATTTCTTGCACCAGGTTTTCGCCAACCTCCAGCCGATGATAGCAGGCGAAAGTGTTCCAGCGTCATGGTGGAATCACACTAGTCATTTCTTGCACCAGGTTTTCGCCAACCTCCAGCCGATGATAGCAGGCGAAAGTGTTCTAGCGTCATGGTGGAATCACACTAGTCATTTCTTGCACCAGGTTTTCACCAACCTCCAGCCGATGATAGCAGGCAAAAGTGTTCTAGCGTCATGGTGGAATCACACTAGTCATTTCTTGATCGAGGTTTTCGCCAACCTCCAGCCGGTGATAACAAGCGAAAGTGTTCTAGCGTCATGGTGGAATCACACTAGTCATTTCTTGCACCAGGTTTTCGCCAACCTCCAGCCGATGATAGCGAGCGAAGTGTTCAAGCGTCATGGTGGAATCACACTAGTCATTTCTTGCACCAGGTTTTCGCCAACCTCCAGCCGATGATAGCAGGCAAAAGTGTTCCAGCGTCATGGTGGAATCACACTAGTCATTTCTTGCACCAGGTTTTCGCCAACCTGCAGCCGATGATAGCAGGCAAAAGTGTTCCAGCGTCATGGTGGAATCACACTAGTCATTTCTTGCACCAGGTTTTCGCCAACCTCCAGCCGATGATAGCAGGCGAAAGTGTTCTAGCGTCATGGTGGAATCACACTAGTCATTTCTTGATCGAGGTTTTCGCCAACCTCCAGCCGATGATAGCAGGCGAAAGTGTTCTAGCGTCATGGTGGAATCACACTAGTCATTTCTTGCACCAGGTTTTCACCAACCTCCAGCCGATGATAGCAGGCAAAAGTGTTCTAGCGTCATGGTGGAATCACACTAGTCATTTCTTGATCGAGGTTTTCGCCAACCTCCAGCCGGTGATAACAAGCAAAAGTGTTCTAGCGTCATGGTGGAATCACACTAGTCATTTCTTGATCGAGGTTTTCGCCAACCTCCAGCCGGTGATAACAAGCAAAAGTGTTCTAGCGTCATGGTGGAATCACACTAGTCATTTCTTGATCGAGGGTTTTCGCCAACCTCCAGCCGATGATAGCGAGCGAAGTGTTTCAAGCGTCATGGTGGAATCACACTAGTCATTTCTTGCACCAGGTTTTCGCCAACCTCCAGCCGATGATAGCAGGCGAAAGTGTTCCAGCGTCATGGTGGAATCACACTAGTCATTTCTTGCACCAGGCTTTCGCCAACCTCCGGCCGATGATAGCAAGCGAAAGTCTTCTAGCGTCATAGTGGAATCACACTAGTCATTTCTTGCTCGAGGTTTTCACCAACCTCCCGCTGATGATAGCGAGCGAAAGTGTTTTAGGGTCATGGTAGAATCATCTTAGTCATTTATTGCTCCAGGTTTTCGCCAACCTCCAGCCGATGATAGCGAGCGAAAGTGTTCTAGCTTTATGGTGGAATCACACAAGTCATTTCTTGCTCGAAGTTTTCGCCAACCTCCAGCCGGTGATAACAAGCGAAAGTGTTCTAGCGTCATGGTGGAATCACACTAGTCATTTCTTGCTCGAGGTTTTCGCCAACCTCCAGCCGATGATAGCGAGGGAAAGTGTTCTAGCGTCACAGTGGAATCCCACTAGTCATTTCTTGCTCGAGGTTTTCGCCAACCTCCAGCCGGTGATAGCGAGCGAAAGTGTTCTAGCGTCATGGTGGAATCACACTCGTCATTTCTTGCTCGAGGGTTTCGCCAACCTCCAGCCGATGATAGCGAGGGAAAGTGTTCTAGCGTCATGGTGGAATCACACTAGTCATTTCTTACTCGAGGTTTTCGCCAACGTCGAGCCGATGATAGCAAGCGGAAGTATTCTAGCGTCACACTACAATCTCACTGTTCCAGGAGCAAATAGGAAAGTGTAAACAAAATCGATCAGATGACATCATCATGGCACTCAGAAATTTTCTGACTGTTGCAGTAATATGTATTATCAGTATATTACGTGAATTGAAGAATTCTACAACTACCATAAGATGAACAAAGCAGATTTTTTGTTATCTTTTGAAGCTTGTTGAACACAAGATTGTCAAGCAAGTGCCCATTCTATTTGCAGCAGCCATCTTGTTTGCTTTCATCCGAAGTCACACTCGCGGTTTGTGCTCGCTGCTTCCCGTCCAGCCGGGAAGCTTGTATCTCGAGCAACAAGCTACGGTTCCTCATTTTCAGCAGCAACTGCCTGCTACTGGCGAATAAAAAGCCTTGCGTTTATTCCAGCTTAATCCATTGGGGTTAACCCTAAACCACGAGAGCGGAAGCAGTCGGATATGGCAAAGAAAACGAGACAGTTGCAAAGAAAATGGGATCAAAATATCGGTTTACATCCAACACCCAAAACGCATCTTTCCGAACTGTTTATACCAAGTACAACGCAAGTTAAGTATTTTGAGATATAACAAAATTAGAAAAATTGAAAGAAAAACCATGAGATATAATTTGAAGGAACTGTTTCCGTAGACAATGACATGGCCTGAAATTGTTCACGATGTATTATAAATACCAAAATTGCAATGTAGTAAATAACAATGCCAGAAAAACAACGAGGACGAAAAAATCGAGCCAATTAAGACTTGGAATAAAAACCTTAAGCATTAGAAATTTAAGGCAACTTTCGTCCTAACCCAAATAACTCTTCGATTACTTGACAGAAGCGATGTTTTGAACGGCTTCTCAAACGGAGTATAGATGACAGATCTCATTTATATTAAACATAGCCAATAAGAGCAGACATTGTTCTTATCAACAGCAACACAAGTTTCATCTTAGATAAAACTTTTCTAGAACAAGAAACCTGCACTAGCCTTCAGTCCAGTACAGTGGTAATGTGTTCGCCTAGCATACACATGGCGGGAGATCGATCCCAAGCCGGGACAGTGAGTTTAAGCTGTTTACTGGTGAGGATGCTGCAATGGTTGGGCATCAAGGAACTGAAACCAGACACCTGTACTTTTAAATGAAGTATCTTGGATATGTAAAATATGTTGACAGGACACATTTGCTATCACATTTTGTGACCATATTATTATTATAATTATTATTATTATTACTTGCTAAGCTATAACCCTAGTTGGAAAAGCGGGATGCTATAAGCCCAGGGGCTCCAACAAGGAAAATAGCTCAGTGAGGAAAGGAAACAAAGAAAAATAAAATATTCTAAAAAGAGTGACAAGATTAAAATAAACATCTCCTATATAAACTATAAAAACTATAACAAACCAAGAGGAAGAGAAATAAGATAGAATAGTGTACCTAAGTGTACCCTCACGCAAGGTTATTCAAAATCTAAAGTGACACAAACCAATTACAATAGATAACAAAATCTAATATACCGTTGAAGTTTAATTTGCAAATCACTTCAACATTATGCATACTCATATACAATGTACAGTATTTGAGTGTGTGCACATGCCCGTGTTTCTGTGTGTGCACTCTAAAGTTCACACTTGTTTGTCTGTTGCTATTACTGTTTACATTCAGGATAATGATTGATACCCAGTTAGGTTGAAGTAAATAGGTACTGCAAATCAAAACAATAACAGCTGATCGTCAAACAATATAACTAAAGTGGGGTAAAAAAAATGTACTATTACTGCTGCTGCTTTTACTACTGCTGCTGCTACTACTACTACTACTACTACTACTACTGCTGCTGCTGCTGCTGCTTTTACTACTGCTACTTTTATTATTATTATCACTACTACTACTACTACTACTACTACTACTACTGCTGCTGCTGTTTTTACTACTGCTACTATTATTATTATTATCATTACTACTACTACTACTACTACTACTACTGCTGCTTTTACTACTGCTACTTTTATTATTATTATCACTACTACTACTACTACTACTACTACTACCACTACTACTACTACTAATAATAATAATAATAATAACAATAATAATAATTCCTTTCAAAGTAGATACATATTCAAGTAACGAGTTACATTTACCACACCGACTTGAATGAAAAAAAAAAAAGAACTTCCTTAGCAAAAGGGAATTATCAACGGACGTACAAAACGCACATGTGCAATTAAAAAATTAATGAACATTTAATAACAATAATAAAAATGTCCAACTCGTCACACACACGATCACTATCAGAGGATTTCTTTTTATCAAGACTTGCGCAAAGCAGCTGTAAATTCTCTGGCATAAAAAAAAAAAAAAGAAAAAAAAAATCTGCGTTGAATACAGGTAACTGGGTAAGGCCAGATGTGAAGCAGGGAATAAGCCGATGCATTGTGTTAAGAAGGCAAACTGCATCTCTCTCTCTCTCTCTCTCTCTCTCTCTCTCATAGTCAAAATATCGCTGGAGAGGTAATCCTTTCCCAAGTGGTTTGAGAAATCTTCATATATTCATGATTATAATATTCTGTTTTAAAAATGTTCACCTATTTTATCATCC
>NC_090727.1:156233259-156249996 GCF_036898095.1 Palaemon carinicauda
ATATATATATATATATATATATATATTTATATGTATATATACATTATATATATACATACATATAAATATATATATAAATATATATATATATATATATATATATATATATATATATACTGTATATATGTAAATGTATATATATATATAAATATATATGTATATATGTATGTATATATATATATATATATATATATATATATATATATATATATATATATAAATTGTGTGTATAGATCTTAGAACTTGAAACATAACTTCCATATTTTACACATTACTAACAATTTGCGTTCTTTTACACAGGTATTAGTGACTATGCATTCCGGTACAAAATGTCAATTATACTTTTTGATTTCAGTATAGCCGTAATCAAGTTACAATAGATACTGTATTCAGACTGCCAGTAGCAATTTCGTCCCTTTTTTCTGTTATGTTTAAAAAAGGATTGGAAATCTTCTCAGAAAATGAAATAGATAATAATAATGATAATAATAATACTAATACTAATAATAATAATAATAATAATAATAATAATAATAATAATAAAATGAGTTATTCATAAGCTAAACCGTATTTCCATAGGTTGTTTGAAAAAAAAAAGGAAATCCAGTGTGAAAATTAAATACAAATCAAGATGATGATAATAACAACAACAATAATAATAATAATAATAATAATAATAATAATAATAATAATAATAATAATAAAATTAGCTATTCACAAGCTAATCCGTATTTCCGTTCTATTTCGTTCATGATAAAAATAATAATAATAATAATAATAATAATAATAATAATAATAATAATAATAATAATAATAAATAAACATTATAAGTTTGAGTCTACTCAGGACCCATACAAAGTTTGTGTGGGTTGTGTCTACTAAACAAACATTGCAGAACCCCCAAATTATTATTATTATTATGACTATCATTATTATTATTACTTACTTACTTACTTACTTACTTACTACGCTACAACCATAGTTGGAAAACAGGATGCTATAAGCCCAGGGGCTCCAACAGGGAAAATAGCCCAGTGAGGAAAGGAAACAAGGAAAAATAAAACATTTTCAGAACCCTAACAACATTAAAATGAATATTTCCTATAAACTATAAAAACTTTAAAACAAGAAGAAGGGAAATAAGATAGAATAGTGTGCCCTAATGTACCCTCAAACAAGAGAACTCTAACCCAAGAAACAGTGGAAGACCATTACAGAGGCTATGGCACTACCCAAGACTAGAGAACAATGGTTAGATATTGGAGTATCTAAGAGACGCTGCCATTATACACTACCTTTACTAACAATATTCCTTATAGAAGAGGAAGGGAAATAAGATAGAATAGTGTGCCCGAGTGTACCCTCAAGCAAAGAGAACTCTAACCAAAGAAACAGTGGAGGACCATGGTACAGAGCCATATTTGCTAATTCGACCCAGGATGGAAGTGCTACCATAAAGGAACCCTACAAATCAACAGAGTCATTTTAATTCAGACCGTGCCACAAATGTCGCATAATAACAACAGCCTGAGTGCGACAAGGTAACGTGGCGGAATGCGTAGGACGAGAGAGAGAGAGAGAGAGAGAGAGAGAGAGAGAGAGAGAGAGAGAGAGGAGAGGAGAGAGAGAGAGAGAGTCTTATACCGCACACGGTGGAGCGTCGTTTCGAGTTACGTGAGGGTCGGCCCGACAGAATCGGCCGGACACCATTAAAAATCTATCTCTGAGGTGAACAAGAGTTCGCCATTACCGCGGAGAGAAAAGTCCGACATCTATCGAGCTAATTAATTCCTCTTCAATCTTACAGTTATAGGTCTTTAGTTGGCGGGGATAGACAAACGCTCCTTCTAAACGTCTCTCCATTTTCGAAGTCAAAAAAACAGGTGAGGTCCATTACCAGCGGTGATAACAGGACGATCAAACACGTCGCTGTAATCATAAATTCCTCGGTTAATTCAAGTATCTCTTGTCGTCAGATACCATAATCTCGCTTAATATCAGTTATTAAATTCACTGACATGTCTGATTCTCATTAGCAGAGTTCGGCCCTCTTGATACTAATCACTCTTTGGTCATTATAAGTTGAATATAAACAGTAGATATTTTAAGGCTTAAAGGCCGCTCATGAATGGCTGAGGCAAGGGACTGTCGAGCAGGACAATGCCCTAGAGACTGACCACACACACACACACACACACACACACATATATATATATATATATATATATGATCATCACCCAAGGCCCCTCTCCAACCAAGCTAAGACCAAGGAGGGCCAGCCAATGGCTGCTGAAGACTCAACAGATAGACCTATAGGCTCCGCAAAACAATCCATTCCTTATCTCACAAGGATGGCTAGGTTGCGACGACCAAAGAAACTAACGAGTTTGAGAGGGACTCGAACCCCCAGTCCTGGCGTTCACCAGTCAGGGACGTTACCACATCGGTTGTCACTACAATTCTCGCATTTATTGATAAACATCTTTGATATTGTACATTATGCATTTCATTTTGCTATAATTTTTTTTTTTTTAAATCATAGGGAATTGGGGCAAATCTGTATTGACAAATAATATCTTGCACAGCCAGAAAGCTTATGAGAATAATTAAAGAATATATCTTATCTGATATAAATATTCCTAGCTTCACTTTAAAGTATTCTATTATTATCATTATTATTGTTATTATTAATACCATTATTATTATTATTATTATTATCATCATCATCATCATCATCATCATCATCATCATCATCATAATCATCATTATTATTAAAAGGAGTAAATTAACCAACCTAATGAGCCAAAGTCGAATCTTATAGAACTGGCCGATAAGATAGAGATTTTTTTTTCTTTTATCATTTTAAAAATGGATATATTAACGTAAAGGAGTGATATTACGATCACCAAACCGTAAAAGAGGATAATAAAGTAAGGTAAAATTACGGTCGCCAAGTTTTATTCCAGCTGTTACCAAGTTGTGGAATGATCTTCCTAATCGGGTAGTTGAATCAGTAGAACTTCAAAAGTTCAAAAGTTGGAGCAAATGTTTTTATGTTGACCAGGCTGACATGAGTCTTTTTATAGTTTATATATGACATATCTGTCTTTGACGTTGTTAATAGTTTATATATGACATATCTATTTTGACGTTGTTACTGTTTTTAGAATGATTTATTGTTAGTTTGTTCCCATCATTTATTTATTTCCTTAATTCCTTTCCTCACTGAGCTATTTTTCCCTATTGGAGCCCTTGGGCTTATAGCTTTTCCAACTAGGGTTTTAGCTTGGCTAATAATAATAATAATAATAATAATAATAATAATAATAATAATAATAATATTGTACTAAAATACGGCTGAGAACAGTATATTTTTTACGGAGATTTTCCTATTAAAATTAGGGGGTATTTTAACACTTAAATCTAACTGGAAAAGAAATCTGTTCCCTATATTACTTAACGACCCACACCTCCTGACTTTTAAGGTGGCGCTCAAGTGTAAAAAGTCAGTTGGAACTGTGACGGGCGGAGAGAAGGTTGTGACTCAAAGACAGGATGAAAACAACTGGGTGAGTTTACTATAGAACGCTCTCCTTTATATACAAAAGCTCAATGCAACATGAAATTTCATGTTCAAAACCGACAACGTTAACGGTGAGAAAAACAGGCATGTTTATTCAGGTTCTCTTTAGTGCGAGGGAAGAGCGAAAGATGCAAGCATAATATATACACAAAATGAAATGTCGTTACTATGTACGATCGTGTGACACACGGTTGGTACAGAACTTTGTGTAGTCTTAGGGCTCACAAATTGGAGAACATACGCTGAAAATGGTCGCAAAGCTTTAGAGTGACGATGAAAAATACAAAGCATAAAATTTATTATAAAATTTTTCCCAACGATATAACAACAACTATGATTGAATTTTATTTTCTTAGCGTGGTAAAAATTTCAAGAACATAAAAGAGAAAACCTAAAATAATGAACCTTTATCAAAAGACGACCCAGACGCTTGCTTTTTATCATACCGGGATGGATATGGATATATATATATATATATATATATATATATATATATATATATATATATATATATATATATATATATATATATATATATATATATATATACGGTATATATACATTATATACTGTGTATATATATATATATTTATATATATATATATACATATATATATATATATATATATATATATATATATATATATATACATATGTATGTATATAGATATACATATATATATATGCATAAATACACACACACCTCTGAATACAAAACGTGTATGAAAGAAAGAGTGAGAAGGGTTGAAAAGGGTTGGAAAAAAATGGCCACAAAGCGCCTGAAGAAGAGCAAAGATAACGATCGGGATCCTTCTCTCTCTCTCTCTCTCTCTCTCCTCTCTCCTCTCTCTCTCTCTCCCTCTCTCTCTCTCTCTCCTCTCTCTCCTCTCTCTCTTTAATCACAGACAGCAGAGTCACGAAGCGAAGGAAAAGACAAAAGGCAACCCGCCTCTTATAATGGCGCATTCATTTAATTCGTATCTTCTTGTACTCTGGTAATATATCCGCTCTGTTATTAGCCTTCGAAAACAACTGTTCGCCGCCCGTCCCGCGTGTGTCAATTACACACACACACACATGCATACACACAAAGAGAGAGAGAGAGAGAGAGAGGAGAGAGAGGAGAGAGAGAGAGAGAGTTACAAGGATTTTGGATGCCTCAAAGACTTTTTAGTTCATTCTTGGAGACTCCATTTGTACTTGGTTAAAGCAAATTAGTTTAAACGTTTAGAGTGTTTTTATGATTTTGTCTAACTTAGTTTTCAATTCACACGTATTACTGTTCACTAAATCCATTGGAAGTCTGTTTAATGTATTTTCTATTTTGTATGTAAAGAAATTAGCACACTGAGTGGTGCTGAACCTTCTCTATTTCAGTTTGCATCCTAAAAGAGAGAGAGAGAGAGAGAGAGAGAGAGAGAGGAGAGAGGAGAGAGAGAGAGGGAGAGAGAGAGAGAGAGAGAGTGTGAGTGCTGGATGTCGTAAAAAGGTTATGAACGTGGACTAATTTAAAACTTTTTTCGTTTGAGAGAGTTTGAGAGAATTTGTTAATTTAAAAACTTGAAATAATTGCATTTTTAATTGGAGTCTTCATTCATAATTGTGTGCGATCGATTGTTTCTCATCTTAGGCAGCGATGTTATGAAGGAGAGTAAAATGCCCATGGCCCAAAAACAATGTTACTATAACCTGGCTGGGAAAAAAAAAAAAAAAAAAAAGGGGGGGGGGGGGACTGACGCATTGTAGGTCCAGATGATATATGTCAATGAGTTTCACAAATATTAATAGTAATCGGGAAAATTTTTAACGAATATTGGGTTCACTTTACCATATGATACTAATACAAGAACTAGAAAAACACCGATTGCTGACCTCCGCCACGACAGCTTATTTCTCGAAACCAGCTTGCCTTTCCCAGAAGCAATTTAGACCGTAGGCGTATTTGAAGTCTGTGTGACAGCCATGTGCGAACCTGGGGTTAAGGGTAGGGTTAATTCGGTCGACCTTTTGCTCGACCTTGACCTTTGACCAAGGATTTTCAAAACTGAATAGCTTCCACGTCGCAACATAACAATTAATCCCTGAAAGTTTCACTACTCTATGAATAAAATTATGGACAGAGAGTTGTTCATAAATAAAACACACAAACAAGTGACCGAATGGACTTAGAAAACATTGTAAGTTAAATGTAAGTGATGTTGAGAGGGGGATTCACGAATCTTCAAAAGACGACAGACAACAAAACCAAATGATTATATGATCTATCCCATCCTTGATCAGTAGGCAAGAACCCTTTCCGAGTGAGGATACCTTAAAGGTTTAAGGTTTAAAGGCTGCACATGAATAGCAGGGGCAAGGGGAAAGCGGCATTCCCCTATCGAGCAGGACAATGCTATTGAGACTGACCATATATACATATCAGCGCCCAAGCCACCTCTCCACCCAAGCTAGGACCAAGGAGGTCCAAGCAATCGCTACTGATGACTCGGTAGATAGACCCTATAGCCTCGCCCAAAACCCCCATCCTTAGCTCACAAGGATGGTGAGGTTGCAGTGAACCAAATGGACTAACGAATGTGACTCGAACCCCAGTCTGGCGTTCACCAGTCAGAGACGTTACCACATCGGCCACCGCAACCCTTAACGTGGTGAAAGGGTTTGTGTATCGCCATGATCAGCAAAGCTCTACTAGTCAGTGCCCATCCATACAAGGTTGGTTTGCTGTGAACGATCAGACTAAAGTCTCCCACCATCACCAACCTGCATTGGCGAGCAGATGCAACAACATGGCCAAAACCCAGACACGAACTGACATGTCTGAGGCCTTTGTCCTGCAGTGGACTTGAGACAGCTGCATTTGTTGTTGATCATTAGGAATGACGGTCAAAAGGAGGTTAAAATCACCAATTTCCAAAGAACTATATTGATCCTCTCTTCCTCCTCATTATTATTATTATTAGTATTATTATTATTATTTAAATGATGATGATGATGATGATGATGATAATTACTATTATTATTATTATTATTATTTAAATGATGATGATGATGATGATGATGATGATAATTACTATTATTATTATTATTATTATTTAAATGATGATGATGATGATGATGATGATAATTACTAGTATTATTATTATTATTTAAATAATAATAATAATAATAATAATAATAATAATAATTATTATTATTATGTAAATGATGATGATGATGATGATAATTATTATTATTATTATTATTATTATGGATATTAATGCTCGTGAAAAACCGAGATGCACATGGAAATGAAAGCTCAAACATCTTGATTTATTCCTGATTGTTTGTTTTTAATAATGTTTTATTATGATTGGATTTAATTCGTATGAGACTTTATTATTAATTAAAAAATTAACTGCGATTAAAATCCTAATCAGGTAGTTGTATCATTAGAACTTCAAAAGTTCAAACTTGCAGCGAATGTATTTTATGTTGAACAAGCTGACATAAGTCTTTATATAGCTTATAGGTGAAAGATCTGTTTTGATGTTGTTACTCTTTTTAAAATATTTTATCTTCATTGCCCATCACTTCTCTTGATGAGGTGTGGGGACAGAGGTAGATGGGAGAAAGCTGACCAGAAACATCGACCCCACATAGAAGTGGGAAAGGTTGTAGACAAAGAAGATAAAGAAGCTCATTATTTCTCTTGTAGAGTATTCGTTTCCTTATTTCCTTTCCTCACTGGGATATTTTTACCCTTTTGGAGCCCTTATGCTAATGGCATCCTGCTTTTCCAACTAGGCCTGTAGCTTAGCTATTATTAATAATATTATTATTATTAATAATAATAATAATAATAATAATAACAATAATAATAATAACCATCATCATCATCATCATCATCATCTACGCTTATTGGCGCAAAAAGACTCATTAATAATAATAATAATAATAATAATAATAATAACAACTCGCAACATAGTTAATTATAACTGTACAGATAAGAGTAACATCTGTAATTAATAACAGTAGTATAACTACTATCAATAACAAAGTATTGAATTATACCAAAATAGTGGAATACAAAATGAAAAAAAACACCTCGGATCACTTCTTAGAGCACCGTTGAAATTTTACCATATGCCGCATGGCTGCCATAATTATTCTCTTCTAAACCACGCCGTCAGAATCTGAAGTCTTTAATATTTATAGCATGAAGGATCTGTATACCCTAAGAAAAGTGATAAAGTTTCATTGCTTTGAGGTATACACAAAATTTACTTAAGACGAAATGGAATATTGCTACATTTATAAAAAATACAATGTTTTAGTTGGTGAAAAATATGAAATTATAGCTATTGGTGGCATAGACGGGAATAAAAATGGGATATTACGAAAAATATTCTGCACATAAATTAGCAAGAATTCTATCTCGATATATATATATATATATATATATATATATATATATATATATATATATATATATATATATATATATATATATATATATAAAGAGAGAGAGAGAGAGAGAGAGAGAGAGAGAGACGGAGGAGAGAGAGAGAAGACGAGAGAGAGAGAGAGAGAGAGAGAGAGAGAGAGAGTGTTTGTAAACGAAACAGGGGAAGGATGAGAAGTCAATAAGAAAATTTTCAGTTAGGTATATATAGACATATATAGAAACACCATATAGAGTCGCATGTGGAAGGACATGTTTAAAGGTTTGAAGTCCACTCATGAATGGTTGAAGCAATGGATTTCAAAAACTGTTTTCCTGAAAGCTTCAGGATTTCAAAAAGTGCTTTAATAAAAGCTCCAGGATTTCAAAAAGTGCTTCAATTAAAGCTCCAGGATTTCAAAGTGCTTTAATAAAAGCTTCAGAATTTCAAAAAGTGCTTTAATAAAAACTTTAGGATTTCAATAAGTGTTTTTATAAAAGCTTCAGGATTTCAAAAGGCGTTTTCCTAAAAGCCCCGGGATTTCAAAAAGTGCTTTAATAAAAGCCCTAGGTTTCAAAGGGCGTTTTCCTAAAAGCTTCAGGATTTCAAAGGGCGTTTTCCTAAAAGCTTCAGGATTTCAAAGGGCGTTTTTCCTAACAGCTTCAGGATTTCAAAAAGTGCTCTTATAAAAACTTCCAGATTTCAAAAAGTGCATTTGTAAAAGCTTCAGGATTTGAAAAGCGTTTTCCTAAAAGCTCACGGATTTGAAAAGGGTTTTCCTAAAAGCTTCAGGATTTGAAAAGCGTTTTCCTAAAAGCTCCAGGATTTCAAAAAGTGCGTTTCTAAAAAGTTCCAGGATTTCAGTGCTTTTATGAAAGCTTCAGGATTTTAAAGAGCGCTTTCCTAAGAGCTCCAGGATTTCAAAAAGTGCTTTAATAAAAGCTCCAGGATTTCAAAAAGTACTTTAATAAAAGCTCCAGGATTTCAAAAAGTGCTTTAATAAAAGCTCCAGGATTTCAAAAAGTGCTTTAATAAAAGCTCCAGGATTTCAAAAAGTGCTCTCCTGAAAGTTTTAGGATTTCAAAATGTGCTTTTCTAAAATCTCCAGGATTTCAATAAGCATTTTCCTAAAAGCTACAGGCTTTCAAAAAGAATTTACTAAAAATCTCCAGCTTTTAAAAAAAAAAAAAAAAAAAAAAAACTTTATTAAAAGCTCCAAGCTTTCAAAAAGTACCTTCCTAAAAACTCCAGGCTTTCAAAAACCATTTCCTATAAGCTCCAGGCTTTCAAAAAGCAATTTCTTTCTAAAATCTCCAGGCTTTCAAAAAGTGCTTTTCAAGAAGCTCCACGATTTCAAAAAGCTCTTTTCTAAAAGCTTAAGGATTTGAGAAATCACTTTTTTAAAAGCTTCAGGATTTAAAAAAATCCCTTTCCTAAAAGCTCCAGGATTTAAAAAATCACTTTCCTAAGAGCTTCAGGATTTAAAAAATCCCTTTCCTTGAGCTTCAGGATTTAAGGAAGCGCTTTCCTAAAGGCTCCAGGATGTAAAAAAAAAAAGGGCTTTCCTAAAAGCTACGGGGCTTAAAAAACCCCTTATCTAAAAGCTAAAGGATTTCAAAAAGAGTTTTCATAGAAGCTTCAGGATTTCAAAAAGTTTTCATGAAAGCTCCTGGATTTAAAAGAGAGTTTTCCTAAAAGCTTCATAATTGAAAAAAAGTTTTCCTAAAAGATTCAGGATTTCAAAAAAAGCCTTTTCCTAAAAGCTCCAGGCTTTTAAAATGTGCTTTACTAAAAGCTCCAGGCTTTTAAAAATGTGCTTTACTAAAAGCTCCAGGCTTTTAAAATGTGCTTTACTAAAAGCTCCAGGCTTTTAAAATGTGCTTTACTAAAAGCTCCAGGCTTTTAAAAAGTGCTTTACTAAAAGCTCCCGGCTTTTAAAAAGTGCTTTACTAAAAGCTCCCGGCTTTTAAAAAGTGCTTTACTAAAAGCGCCAGGCTTTCAGAAAGCTCTTTTCTAAAAGCATACGAATTTTAAAGAGTGCTTCCCTAAAAATCTCCAAAGACATACCTGAAATCCTTGAAGAGGTGAAAGATATGTCCCTAACTTCTCGCCACCCAGACGGCAAAACGCTAACGAGATAGCATGTCCAAATAAAAAGGCCAATTTAAAAGTAAACCCTTTATCATTAGTTTTATCATTTATCCTATGAGAACGAGATAAAAAAATCTCTCTGGTCCGAGATTACCCTTCGACTATCTTAAATGACGTCTCACCTTCCATTACGGGGCATGGGACGTTATCCGCGGTATCCGCGGGTTCCCGGAATAGGTTAATGAAGCTGTGAGGCTGTGGGAGGGGGGGGGCAGGGCAAGGGACCCGGTCCAAACAGCGACGTAAATTTGATAAGGCACGACAATTTCAGATTAGCTCTCTGTCACATCAAAGAAAACCCGAATTTATTCGTGTGTTGGAGTCAGCGAATATTATAGACAGGAAGGGAAGCGATTTCCATGCAACATCATTGCGACAGCTTCGTATTGTTTCCATACTCTCTCTTTTCATTGTCCTCCTTAATATGGAAATCTAAGAAATTAACTAATTTGAAAAAGACATATCAAAATCCTGAAATATCAGTCATTATTTTTCCACCGATTTTTAACCATACATAAACTGATCCTAGTGTCTTTCCTTCACTTCATATACTGCTCATCATCTTTTAAGTTTGGATATTCCATAAAACACAGTCAAACTGGTTAGTAAATAAAAAGATTAACATCAATAAATTATAGCAACGAAACATGCAAAGACAAGAAGCTATATTGCGAGATTACTATACAAGTAAAAGGGGAAATTTATACATCAACTTACAAAAATTATCTCGTTAAATGAATGTAAAATACTCAGATCAAAACTCCCAAAAATTCCCAAGTATCGAAATGGGAGATTATTTATCCACCAATATTATGTCTACCACCATAACAACAATAGCATGAAAAACAAGTATTTTTTTTTATTTCTACCAAAAATCTGAAATCTATACAGTAACACATTCACTACTAAATCGTCAAAACATGTAAATATAATAAATACGACCTTATTTTGAGCCCCTGTGGGATAATGATTAAGACATTTTTAACAACCATGAAATTTTTTACATTCATTTATATCTTATCTATACTAAACTCCTCTCCCATAATCTTTTAGCACTGTTTTTCTTCGGCACGAAGGGTTTCTATTATTTTGAAAACTGGGTCATAATTGCAATGGTCTTTTGGAGAGTTTAGTATGTTATTTTGCATAAAACACGTTAGTAAAAACTGACCAATTTGATTAGCCATAATGCCTTGGTATATAGCAAGCTCTGTATTTAATGTTAACTACAATGAATATTTCCGATATAAGGCCGATGGAATAATACCGTTCAAAGTTGGAGCAAATATTTTTATGTTGACCAGGCTAACATGAGTCTTTTTATAGTTTATATATGATATATCTGTTTTTGACGTTGTTTATAGTTTATATAGGACATATCTGTTTTGACGCTGTTACTGTTTTTGGTATGATATATTGTTAATTTATTCTCATCATTTTTCCTTATTTCCTTTCCTCACTGGGCTATTTTTTCCTGTTAGAGCCCTTGGGCTTATAGCATCTTGCTTTTCCAACTAGGGTTGTAGCTTGGCTAGTAATAATAATAATAATAATAATAATAATAATAATAATAATCCTTCTCACAGAAATGAATATAACACTGTAGAAGATATAATTAAAAAACATGGCCGCTGTGGCAACGTCCCTGACTGGTGAACGCCACACTGGGGTTCGAGTCCCCCTTCAAAGTCGTTAGTTTCTTTGGTCGGTGCAACCTCACCATCCTTGTGAATTAAGGACGGGGGGTTTAGGGGAGCTTATGGGTCTATCTGCTGAGTCATCAGCAGCCATTATCTGTCCCTCCTTGTTCCTAGCTTGGGTGGAGAGGGGCTAGGGTGCTTATCATATATGTATATGGTCAGTCTCTAGGGCATTGGTCTCCTCTATAGGGCAATGTCACTGTCCCTTGCCCCTGCCATTCATGAATGGCCTTTAAAGATTTAATAGCAAATTCAAAATAATAATTGTTTGTAGGCTTCAACGTAATCTTTGTCCCCCTCTCTCTCTCTCTCTCTCTCTCTCTCTCTCTCTCTCTCTCTCTCTCTCTCTCACTAATACTCCTCCTCCTCCTCCCCCCCCTCACTAATACTCCTCCTCCTCCCCCCTCACTAATACTCCTCCTCCTCCCCCCCTCACTAATACTCCTCCTCCCTCATTCCTCCTCCTCCTCCTCCTCCCTCCTCCTCCTTGTCCTCCTCCTCCTCCTTGTCCTCCGCTTCCTCCTTGCCCTCCGCTTCCTCCTTGTCCTCCGCCTCCTCCCCCCCTCCCTCTCTCTCTCTTTTTTTTTTTTTTTAAGGAAACAATCAAACATAAGTACGGGCGTTGGCTAATTTAATCCCTAGATATACTGTAGATGTACCACTGAGGCCACATCTCTTCTGTTACAAGAACAGCTTTGCAGCAGAAGTTCTTAATAATTGGTCTACAAAGTAAAATACTGTAAGAGTATATCAAAACGAGCATATCGAAACAGATACATACATACATACATACATGCATAATTACATACATACAGCTTTTTATAAGTTTGTAAGTGCGAGTACACACACACACATATATATATACATATATATATATGCATACATATATATATATATATATATATATATATATATATATATACATATATTCACATATACACACATATATATAAATATATATATATATATATATATATAATTATATATATATATAATGTATATATATATGTGTGTATAATGTATATATGTATATATATGTGTGTATAATGTATATATGCATGTGTGTAAATTTATGTATATATACATATAAGAATAAAACATGTTATATTTCACAAGACACAAAACTGTCACTATGTTCTTCTCTTTAATACCTGGTGCAGACACCTGTTTTGAACCACTTTTCACATGGCTCTTCATAAGGGCTAATATGATCAAAGGCATCTCAGTGATAGTTGACCAAAATATTGCCAATTTTTAAATAAGAACTGAGAAATTAATAGAATAAAAATTCTGATTAATGGAACGTTATAGTTTGAAATTGTCAATTCTTTTTCCAGACCAATTTGGAAATTAGTGAAGGATTTTTTCCTCACAAAATTTCACATCTCATAACAAGTTCTCACTCAAACAACCGAGTAGTTTTGTTTCATAAGATCTTTATCAGTTGTCCAGCACAGCAGCCTAAACCATTAAGCTCAAGCACCCTCTCACCAAAATATCTTTATTACAATACCCGTTTTTTTTTTCTCACAGACTTGTGCCAAATTAACAGTTGATTATCATCCTGACTTGCTTTGTTAAACTAACTATGCATACGATGAAATTATCGCTCATTTTAAAAGTCTACTAAATTATGAAGGCAGACTTTCTTTCCTGTATATAAGGGGCTACACGGATCATCTGCTAATCATAAATCAGATATATATATATATATATATATATATATATATATATATATATATATATATATATATACATTAAATATATTTTATATATTTATATAATATACAATATATAATTATATATTATATATATAAAATATACAGTATAATATAAGTTATATATACATATAAATATATATATTTATATGTATATATATATATATATATATATATATATATATATATATATATATATTAAAAGCATAGACCAAAAGAAAAAATTCTTATAATAGATAAAAAAAGGAAAAAAAAAAATTGCTCACACCAGGACATAAACAACAGCAAACAATCACTATGTAAAATCATTAACTACTACGGAGAGGATCTCTATACCTCAGCTCACTCAACAGTAATGGGCACATTTTTCTTAAAACGAAAAAAAAGAAAAAAAAAAAATAACGAACTCAGATCGCCATCAGTATAGGACACCTAAGGAACCCTACATCATGGTCGATAAATAAAGGATAATGGAGGCTCCTTCGAACCATCTTATGCATGCTAAATAGTATAAGGCCAGAATATCCTGTCAGACTCTGCCAAATGTCGTACGGGGTTGAGGGCAACCTCTTTGGTTCTTCAACAATTCTAAGGGTTGTTACGATGTGTGTTTACTTTTTGGCTTCTATTATTATTTTAATTATTATTATAATAATAATAATAATAATAATAATAATAATAATAATAATAATTATTATTATTATTATTATTAGCATTATTATTATTACTATTATTATTATTATTATACTTATATGCGCGACAGGAAAATTCCACCCTCGAAAATTCCACCCTAGCAGTACCAGCTGAACTCAATTGAGTCTCTTGTCAGGCTGGGAGGAACGTAGAGAGTAGAGGTCCCCTTTTTTGTTTTTGTTTCATTTGTTGATGTCGGCTACCCCCCAAAATTGGGGGAAGTGCCTTGGTATATGTATGTATGTATGTATGTTATTATTATTATTATTATTATTATTATTATTGTTTGGATAAGATCCTGGTGAGGGGCAGATGGAGAGATGGTTTGGGCATGCTCTTCGCACTCCCCAAGAGAGATTAGTTCACCAAGCTTTCAATTGGGCTCCTCAAGGCAATAGATGAGTTGGAAGACCCAGGCCTACATGGCTGAGGACTATGAAGCGTGAAGTAGGAAATGACGAATGGAGAAGTATTGATTTAAAAGCTCAAGATAGAGACGATTGGCGAAATCTAACTGAGGCCCTTTGCGTCGATAGGCGTGGGAGGAGATGATGATGATTATTATTACAAGCTAAGCTTAGTTGGAAGAGCAAGATGCTATAAGCCCAAGGGCTCCAACAGGGAAAGGTTTAGGCGTTCACAATGCTATGGGGTCGCCAGGGACCGAGTGGGGAAAATCAAAACCATGAGAAAATTAGCAATTTTCAAACCCTCATTTATCAGCGATTTATTAACTCAATCTAAAAAGTTTTGTTGACTACGTATCCAAGTTATCTTTTTAATGTGAAAAGAAGAATGTTTTTAGAAGGTTTTGAAGCATTGTAAAATAGAAATTTGAAATCTGGAAACCGTTTAAAATTGTGAACGTCTCAAATGATCGTTAAGTCATACTCACTACCTATTTTCCCCTCATGCGTGGGGTTGAAGGCCATTCATGAATGGCAGAGGCTAGGGACAGTGATATTGCCCTAGCAAGCATGACAATACCCTAGAGAGTGACCATGTTACATATGATCAGCTCCCAAGCTACCTTCCCACCCAAGCTAGGACCAGGAAGGGGCCAGGCAATGGCTGCTGATGGCTCAGCAGAAAAACCTATAGGCTTCCCCAAACCCCTCAATCTTAGCTCACAAGGATAGTGAGGTTGCAGACACTGAAAGCAGTAACCAGTCAGAGCGGGACTCGAACCCCTATCTGGCAAACACCAGGCATAGAGGTTGCAGACACTGAAAAACAGTAATCAGTCTGAGCGGGACTCGAACCCCTGTCTGGCAAACATCAGACAGAGACGTTACCAATGTGGAGTTGAAGGCACCTAGGTGAGAGGAGTAGCGCTGAGTGTGTAATATTTATGTGGTGGGCCAAATGTCTGCAAGGGAAAAATAAGAGGCAACTGTATGGCAGAAGAGAAGACCATGTTTACGGAATAGAAGGAAGTATCAAGACCACAGCGTTAATGTAGGGATCGGACACATGGGCTCTAATACGAAAAGAGGAAGCGAAGATTGAGAGAACAGTGATGAGAATGATTTTGTGGATTACGGGAATATCACAGCTCGATAGATTGGAAAATGATGAAAAAAGAATGGCAGGCGTGGTAAAGTTTACAGAGGTGATAAGACTCACCACTGAGACGGTGTGGTCATGTATTAAGGATGAATGGTCCGGAGGGAGTGAGGAAGGATTAGGAGGAACCTGTTAGGGGGAGAAGAATGAGAGAGAGGCAGAGATATGTCGAAGGATGATATGGAGAGATGTTTGATGGAAGAGGATGCCTTTGATGGAAGGCATTGGAGACGGCGTCTAAGGCAACCGACCCTTATTGCAGGGATAACGGTGGGAAAGTTGATGAGGATGAATGACAATTACAAATGGTACCGATATGATCTAGACTTAGTATAGGATTATTTACTTCATATTTAATTAATTATGAAGGTGTACAAAAGCAGTTGAAGGCTTATACTATATACACGGATATAATATATAGAGAAATATTAATTAACAAATAATTCTCAAGCGTATACAAATGTAAAACAAAAATCCAGAGATAATGTTGAAAGCGAGCATAAAAAAAAGTATTTTGTACGTTTGATAAGTATGGAGAATCTTCGTGGGTGGAATTTTCCTGTCACGCATACAAATATAAGTAAACTTACTGTACATAAACATATATACATATGTATGTAAATTGTATACAGTATATCAATTTACAACATAAAATTAAAAACAAAAAGTGAAGTCGGGGGCAGACAAACACTGGGTTTGGGGTGCAGCAAAAAAAAAACTGGCAATTATGTACAATACAAAAGAACAATATATTAGTGTTAAATGGGAATAAATATGGTTACGTATGTATGTATGCATGTATGTATGTGTATATATATACATATATATATATATATATATATATATATATATATATATATATATATATATATATACACAAATACATATATATACAAACATTATAT
>NC_090727.1:156257996-156270496 GCF_036898095.1 Palaemon carinicauda
CAGTATAAACTATAAAAAAAAAAGTTCTACACAAAACTTTTGAAGTTTTACCGATTCAACTAAGAAGAATATTAAAGATACTCAAGTATCTAGCTGACATATGTGCTCCACCAGTTAACAATGCCGAAGAATAACTACAATATGAAGTATCATGATGCAAGCATATATAAACATCTTTCCTATATGATAAAAGAGCAAGTCTCTCTCTCTCTCTCTCTCTCTCTCTCTCTCTCTCTCTCTCTCTCTTTATATATATATATACATATATACATACATATATATATACAAACATATATACATATATAAATATATAAATATACATATACGTATATATACATACATACATATATATATACATATATATATATACATATATATACATATACATATATATACATACATATATATACACATATATATATGTATACATACATATATATACATACATATATATGCATATATATACATATATATATATACATATATACATATATATATATGCATATGCACATATATATGCATATATATATATATATATATATATATGCATATATATATATATATATATATATATATATATATATATATACATACATATATATACATACATACATACATATATATGCATACATACATATATATACATACATATATATACACTGTATATATATATATATATGTGAAGATGTCCTTGATTTTTTTGCAATAACTTCTTAATTAGTCTAGTATCTTACCTCTTCCTTTAGTTTAATATTAATTGAATTTCTCTCAGGAGTTTACATAAGCAAAGTTTCGTGGGTGAGGGATACGAATGCTGGTTTCTTTCTTTACTAGACACAAAAGGGGGTTTGAACAGGCACTTACAAGCAGTCAAAAACAAAAGCGTGGTTTCTACATTAACACTTAGTGACGAACTCAGACGTCTTGACACTGGCTGGAGAATTTGGTGAATCCTGGTTTAGTTAGGCCTAAACGTCATCTATAGGCCTACTGTCGTCGCTGAAGTATAAGCCTTCGTCAGGTGTTGGGAAGGCTGGCGCGAAGTTCTAGACACGCCTTGGTCACTCGGGGACGTCACGCCTCTCGGTCGCTCTGGGACGTCTCGCCAAACGCACTCACAGACACTCAGGTGCGGGCGTAGTAACTTTGTTCGTCGTCCTTCGTTCTCAGGGGTAATTGTTCCCCTGTAATTTCGCGGCTGCTTTAGTATTCTACGTAATCGCCGTCCCTCAATTTGGTATAGGCAGCCGCCATGTGTTGTCGTCAAGGAGGCCCGGCAGGTTAAGTAGGTCGTTAGACCTATTATACAGAGTGACTACTAGGAAGAGGGCGAGATGCCGTCTTCTCGTTGCTTATATATGGTCGTCCTGGGCGTGTCAAGCTATCCTTAATCACGTGACTTTTTCCCGGCTTCCACGTCTCATTCGTCTATGTTCCGTTCGACATTCAAGAACGGATCCTGTCGTTTGGGGGGGTTGTTTACGGGAAAGAACCCTGGAGTCAGCGAAATTAGTTGAAAACATCCTACCTAACTCCCGTTCACTCTCCTGTCTCTCCACAACTCTTTCTATATCTTTACAATTACTACTAACTGCATTTGTCTCCCCATTTCTTATTAATTAACAAAACCCACAAATAAAGACATCAATAACATACATAAACCTTCTGCATATGAAACTTACTCAAAAATAAGCATCTGTCTGACACCACTCGGCCAGCTACTAGGATTCTTATAGAATCCTCACATACAACAAAACAACAAACCTATTCTTTAGGTTTACCAGTAATAACTAGTAGTAACTCATTAATCCTTTCCAATTTTCTGAAAACCAAATACTTCACCACATTATATGTTACCACAGTAATAAGTACAATCAAAAACACATTACACATAGTCAGAAATGGTGCAACATCTTGCTTGTAAAACAGAACATATTCATTATCAAGTGGCATTGCCACATTTTCTACCACTGTTAATTTGTCTAGCTGAAAATGATTAATCTTGTTCTCGTAACTCTTTGCAATGGAAGATTGATTTAACTCATAATGCAAAAACACACTTGGTACATAATAGAGATAATCATTTATCACTACTGAGCAAGAATCTGCAAATGACTTCAAGTTTCCTAACTGAAATGTTTGAGTCTTCCCATCACAAGTAACTTCTGCATTTTTAGTATTTTGTACATAAACAAAAATCTCATTACCTAAATGTAATGCCCTGTATGGCAAAGCAAAAGTTTCAAATTTACACTCTCTCATCAACTCATAATTCTCAAAGAAAATACCTTGGATACACGGAAAATTGCTCATAGGTTGTTTAATTTGCACAAAATTGCACATGGATTGACTTTCACTTATCAACACACACTGTTCTAAATCACCTTCTTCTAAAATAATCATCAACAACTTGTTCTTATCCAATGCTAGACGAACCTTCGGATGGTTCCAAATTATTGTTGCATTTCCTATCTTAACTGGGAAAGGATGTATTGTATACAGGTCAAACAAATTCATACCCTTGAAGGGGATCAATACCAACAAATACCCTTTTGTTACTTTCACAGTTGACATTGTGTAATACCAAAATATATCTTCTAGCAAAGGCTTGGAATGGGTATTTACCATACACCAATCGATAATTTCTTTCAAAGTTTTTGGAGAAATGATAGCAGGGCTGAGTATTCCCTTTTGTGCATTTATTAGTCCGTTCACAGATTCCTTGTGATCACCAATCTCGATTTCTACTTCATGAATCAACTTAAACACTTGTTCTACGTCATCTATTTTATTAGAAACATTCACGTTAACTTGATTAATAAATTCCACCATCTTTTTTATGTTCTCTACATTCTTATTATTATTTTCTATTAGAGTACTTATAAGATTACCCTTCTGATTAGCCCATTTCTCGATTAGTTCTACACGATCAGTCAAACCTTTTACATCGTTTTCTGTAGCCACTCCAAACAAAGCACTAAAGGCACTTCCTACAAAAGGTAATAAAGATCTCTTGTTTCTTTGAGGCCTGACAATGTCTTCAATTTTACCCTGTAAATTTCTTAATACTTCTACAAAGGCAGAATCACTATGGGTTAGTATGCACTTCCGTAGTTCTTTATCTAACTGGTTCAAATGTTCTTCCCTTTCTAATATTGAATTGACATTAATTTTTACTACAGCAAAATCTGTTAACAGTTCACCTTTCCCATGATTTTGTATCAAGGCCCCACTTTTAATGTCTATTTCGCAAGCGATACCGACCACCAGGGGTAGGATCAGAAGGAAGTTTTTCCACCACTTCCTGTAGAAGTTGAGAGGACCATGGATTAGTTTTTACAACCTTCATACGATTCCAATGGGCATACCTTACATCTAAATTCTGTTCATGTATCAGCTTAAATTTATTATTCCTTTCCCTTTCTAACACTCTATAAGGACCTTCAAATTTGGGAGATACCTTTTCATTTGGTCCTTCCTTTACATGTACCTTTATATATACTTGTGAGCCTATCTTCAGGTCAGTCATGGAACTAGTTGTGTCATAGTATTTCTTATTTACCTGTTGGCCCTTTTCTAAAGATTGTCTGGTTTGTCTTATTATTTGAAAGGTTCTTTGCAGTTTCCAAGCTATATAGTCCTGGTAATCATATGTGTGCCTAGGAGGTTTTGCGTCATCTAACAATGAGTTTGGCAGTCTTTTCTGATAACCATAAAGCAAAAAGTGTGGGGTTTCTCCTACTGTCTCATTTACTGTGTTATTCAAAGTAAACTGAACGTCCTCTAACGCTAGGTCCCAATCTTCTGTAGTTGGACTAATGATAGTTCGCAGTACATCCAGTATCTTCTTATTGGCCCTTTCCACTGTCCCATTTGAACTCGGCTTATAAGGGGTTATCTCGCATTTCTTTATCTCAAAAAATTCACAAAGCTTTTTCATTACCTCACTGGTGAATTCGGGTGCATTGTCCGACAAAAGTACCTCCGGACACGAATGTCTTGTGAGTATTCTGGTCTTTAAAGCTTCTGCAACAGAAACTGCAGTTCTATCTCTGACTGGGACAATTTCTAAATACCGAGTCAAATAATCAATGAATACCAGTATATATTTATTTCCTCTCAAAGTTTTTGGAAAGGGTCCTATATGATCCATCTGAACTACCTCAAAAGGGTTTAAATTACTAGGATATTTTTCTAAAGGAGCTCTGACATTTACATGACCTTTATGCCTATTACAAGTTTGACATTCATTTACAAATCGCTTTGCTTCTTCGCTGCACTTAGGCCAAAAATAATTTCTATTTATTGTTCTCAGAGTCTTTTTGATTCCTGGATGTCCTGCCAACTTGTGGGTAGGTGTTAGAGTTAATACTTCTTTAGTCAGGGTGTCAGGCACATATAGTCTAGAGCAAGCACTCCTATCCTTAGCCTTCTTATATAATATCCCATTTATTAATTCAAAATCTGACCTAGAGGTTTCATCTTGTAGCAAATCTCCTATTATTTTCCTGATACTTTCTTGTTTCTCTTGTTCTATTTTAACTCTCTCCAAATCTAAGTCTACGACCTGACAGCTGAAACAAAAAGTGTTAGTTGTGATAATTCTTTCAGTATCCTCTTGTGCTCTAGATAATCCATCTGCTAAAGTATTAAACTTACCTGGAATGTATCTAAATTCTGGAGCAAACTCTAGCACACTAATAAACCATCGATTAAACTTTAAGTTATTAGTGAAAGCTCTTTTCTTAAATAGGTCACAGATGGGTTTATGGTCAGTAAGTACATTTACTTTGTGTCCTAACAAAATGTGCCGAAACTTTCTCAGTGCCCAATAAATGGCTAAACATTCCTTTTCTGTGGTATTGTAATTTCGTTCGGCCGCATTCAGGACTCTACTTGCATAATATACTACCCTCATTCGGGTTTTTGCCTTCTGTAACAAAACCGCTCCTATTCCTGTATTTGAAGCATCACATGCTAAGTAAAATTGCTTGCTAAAGTCTGGATACACTAAGATAGGATCTTGGATTAATTTCTCCTTCAACTTTTGAAAAGCCTCCTCTTGCTCTGCTTTCCATTCAAACTCTACATCCTTCTTAGTTAATTCTGTCAATGGTTTAGCTATAGTAGCAAAATTTTTGACAAATGGTCTATAGTATCCTATCATCCCTAAAAATCTTCTTACACCTTTCAAATTTTGTGGAGCAGGATATTCCACAATCGCCTTTATTTTTCCTTCTTGCATGCGTAATCCATCAGCACTGATCACATGTCCTAAATATTCTAATGATTTCCTCAAGAACTGACATTTCTTAACCCTTATCTTTAATCCTGCCAGTCTTAGTCGTTCTAAAACGATTTCTATGGTTCCGAAATGGCTCTCTATATCCTTGCTAAATATAATGACATCATCTAAATAGACTGACACATTCTCTATGTCTCCTAAGATCTGTAACATTAACCTTACAAAAGTCAATGGAGCTGATGTTAACCCAAATGGCATTACCTGAAATTCTAAGTGTTCTTTATGTGTGCTGAAGGCAGTTAATGGCTTTGATTCTTCGTCTAAAGGTACTTGCCAATATCCACTTAGTAGATCTAAGGATGAGAAGATCTTTGCTCCTCCTAACTGAGCCAATACATCATTTATTACAGGCATGGGCATCCTATCAGGAACTGTGTTCGCATTCAACTTGCGATAATCAATCACTAATCTGTAACTTCCATCTTTCTTTGGAATCAACAACATGGGAGAATTATAAGGTGATTTAGAGGGTATGACCACTCCTTCTTCTTTCATTTCTTCTATCATTTTATCTACTATTGGACGTTGGCTGATAGGTAATTTATAATTAGGTATGAAAAAGGGTTTAGCTCCATCATCTAGGATTATCTTATGTCTTAACACCTCAGTCCTACCTAACCTATCACCTGTAATTGCTATGCCCTGCCTATATTTATTTAAGGTTTCTATTAACCTTTTACGGTACTCAGGAAAATCGGTGTTATCTATCTCCCTATCTATTCCTGCATCAATGTTTCCTATGGTAAAGAATGCTTCCTCCTCTAACGGAATCATTTTGTGTGTAACTTCTATTCCTGTACAAAATTCTGTACCCGCTAACAAATGGAGTCTTTTATCAGAATAATTCATGACATAAGTAGTACAGGCTAATCCCTCCATCTGAACTAATGAGTTATCCATTCTGACATATTCTGGTAATCCTTCTGGGGTCAAGATTACATCATTATTTGTGTGTAGGCGGGTTATTAAATATACTCTAGTAAGAGTATTGGGCAGTAGTACTACATCTCTAGCTAGCCTAAATCTTATTTTGTTTGCATCTGCTGTGCTGATCAGACTTATTTCCCCAGTTTGTACTTGAGTACAAAAACATGAATCTTCATCTCCTCCTTTTTGAGATTCGGTTTCTCTTAAGTGTCTTAATTCTCGTGAATTCAATGTGCCTAGCAGCAAAACTTCTTGGAATTCCCTTTTATCTATTCTCTCAGATTCTCTGTCGACATTTTCATCCTTAGTATGTGTGCTACCTTTACAAGAAGTAATTTCCCCCTTTCTGGGTGCAATTGCTAAATTCTCTTCTTTCTCCCTTTCTTCTGATTTTACTTTGATTTCCCTTTCTCTTCCTGAACCGGAGGGTGTTTCAACTATCGAAGCGGTCCCCTGCAAATTGGCCAAATTTGTAGTGGACTTGTCATCAACAAGTTGGAAACAGACTTCCTGATTATTTCCCTTTAGAACTAATCTTCTGTCTTGACAATCAAAAACTATGCCAAAATCTTGCATTGTTGCAAAAGAAATCAAAGCTCGAGCGGGAAATGCTACTTCTTGCAAAACCAAAAATGGCACTTGACACTTCTTCTCTAGCAATTCAATGTTTAAATCTATGGCTCCTACATTGTTAAGCTGATTGCCAGTTATCCCCTGAATTATTGTATCCTCACTCCTAATTGCAGAAATAGGTATATTCAAATAGTCAGTTAAGGTATGGAGCCCTATGAGATTTACAGTACTTCCTGAATCTAACAAACTAAGACATTCTTTACCTTCTATCTTGATATTAGTCTTGGGTAATGATTGCTGTCGGAAGGATAAATATGTTGCTGGCAACGTGGATGTACCTCCGCTACCTGCAACATCCTTCCATTCTTTGGTTTCCCTATTTCCTGGACTCCTATCCTGCTCTTCTAGTCACTTTCTGTTACCTTGTTTTTCTTCGGAGTAATTAGTAGGGTTTGAGTTATCCCTTGCCTGTACCTGAGGAGTATTTTCGGAGGGTTTATTATGTTTCTTACCTTGGTACCAACATTCTTGGTCTGTGTGACCTCCTCTTTGACAATACTGGCAATACCTATTCTTTGGTCTAGCTCCCTTATGATGATAATTCCCTCTAGATTTATATGTTTCATTATAATTTCCTCTGTTTTGTTCATTTGACTTGTAAGGGGGCTGGTTATTTTGATAATTTTTATGGTAATATTTATTCCTACCGGTCTCGTTATTTTTATCTTCCCTGTAATTCTGATACCTTCTTTGCTTGGTATTTGCCGAAAAAGTGACCTCTTCAATTTGGGTCTCGTTTTTCTGGATGATTTCCTGGATTTGGCTCAACGTTTTTGTGAGCTTCTGGGCAGGATCTAACTTTAGGTCCTTGAAAGCCTTCCTTTCCCTTTCACCAAAGGCTGCATACAATGTACCGTAGGCCATATAAGTCAAAATTTCATCTAAATCCACCAGTTGGTTATTATCCTCACTAAACTGCGTTCTGTTTCCTACCGTGATTGTGGGTAATGACAAAATGTCTTCCTTAACTACTCCTAAATGATTCAGAACCTGGGTATACAGACTAGGCATGGAATCACCTTCAAATTTAGCCGAGTTAAACCTATACAAGTTCAACAACCGATCGGTCTCCTTGGCCGATCGCCACAATAGTCTGCATTCCTCCTTGAACTCGTTGAAAGTGGTAATTTTTTCAAAGGCCTTACCGTTTAATGTAGGGTGAGCATCCCCTACGTCTACGTTGACTAACATCATTGCCTGTTTAATTTTTGCAACATCGTCAGTTATTTTAAAACTAGCGATCCTATTCTCTGTGTCCGCTAACCACTTATCTACACTGTATTTCTCTAACCTTTGTTTGTCGGGATTATCCCTACTTACATTTCCACAAAACCGTGTGGTTTGTGTGATCAGCCCAGCGGAATTCATATCGGCAATATTTGCTCTTACCGGACTCGAACTTCGGTTTCTAGTCAGATTTTGACGTCTTCCTACACTAGCACTTCGCGACCGTCTGTCTGCAGTTAATCTCAAGTCGTATTGATATTGTGTAAGTCTTTGGAAAATATTGTCCAGACTCATATCACAAAAAAAGGAAAAATTAAAACACCAAAATTTTCTTACGAGAGACAAATGCCCTAACTTCCTATTCTATAGAGAGACAGTATTTATACAAAACAAGAGAGTGAACGAAAACATGCAAACTACTCACATATCCATTGGTTCACGACTCCTTTGGTTTCCCTCTGTTTTTCTTGAGATTGTTTTGTATTTCTTCGACACATAAAAGGGGGTTTCAGCACTTTCCTGAAACAAAGCCAGTATTAGTTCAAACTTAATACAACACGGCACAGTATCCCACCGCTGCCACCATTTGTGAAGATGTCCTTGATTTTTTTGCAATAACTTCTTAATTAGTCTAGTATCTTACCTCTTCCTTTAGTTTAATATTAATTGAATTTCTCTCAGGAGTTTACATAAGCAAAGTTTCGTGGGTGAGGGATACGAATGCTGGTTTCTTTCTTTACTAGACACAAAAGGGGGTTTGAACAGGCACTTACAAGCAGTCAAAAACAAAAGCGTGGTTTCTACATTAACACTTAGTGACGAACTCAGACGTCTTGACACTGGCTGGAGAATTTGGTGAATCCTGGTTTAGTTAGGCCTAAACGTCATCTATAGGCCTACTGTCGTCGCTGAAGTATAAGCCTTCGTCAGGTGTTGGGAAGGCTGGCGCGAAGTTCTAGACACGCCTTGGTCACTCGGGGACGTCACGCCTCTCGGTCGCTCTGGGACGTCTCGCCAAACGCACTCACAGACACTCAGGTGCGGGCGTAGTAACTTTGTTCGTCGTCCTTCGTTCTCAGGGGTAATTGTTCCCCTGTAATTTCGCGGCTGCTTTAGTATTCTACGTAATCGCCGTCCCTCAATTTGGTATAGGCAGCCGCCATGTGTTGTCGTCAAGGAGGCCCGGCAGGTTAAGTAGGTCGTTAGACCTATTATACAGAGTGACTACTAGGAAGAGGGCGAGATGCCGTCTTCTCGTTGCTTATATATGGTCGTCCTGGGCGTGTCAAGCTATCCTTAATCACGTGACTTTTTCCCGGCTTCCACGTCTCATTCGTCTATGTTCCGTTCGACATTCAAGAACGGATCCTGTCGTTTGGGGGGGTTGTTTACGGGAAAGAACCCTGGAGTCAGCGAAATTAGTTGAAAACATCCTACCTAACTCCCGTTCACTCTCCTGTCTCTCCACAACTCTTTCTATATCTTTACAATTACTACTAACTGCATTTGTCTCCCCATTTCTTATTAATTAACAAAACCCACAAATAAAGACATCAATAACATACATAAACCTTCTGCATATGAAACTTACTCAAAAATAAGCATCTGTCTGACATATATATATATATATATATATATATATATATATATATATATATATATATATATATATATATATATTCCTTACCGGTCACGCTGAGTGGCATTGCCAGACGTATAACAACTCGGCTCTTCATGTCCCCAGGTAGAGGAGAGAGGATAAGTTTAATTCTTTTATAATAATTGGCCCCAACGTTATTTGAAATAAAAAAAAAAAACAATATGTATTCATCATACGCACAAAGAAAAACAGATGAATAAAAGAGTATTCTGTAAAAAAAAAATTCTGCCTACTTCATATTGAAATAAAAAAAAATAATGGAGGAACGCACCAAAGGGTATCTCTTGCAAGCCTCCCGAAATCCATTTTGGAATCACTCCCATGGCATGAGAGTCATGTTTCCCTTATGGAAATATTTGCGAGAAACCCCCTAAAAAAGGCCACTAGCAAAGTAGGCATACTGTAAATCAACCTACTCCGACGCCATCCAATCCGCTGTGAGAAATCTTCGTAGGCTTATAGAGTAAGGGAAGAGGAGGCCCCTCCAGACGGAGATCAAGTTCCAAGCGTTTAAATATCAGGCCAGTCTCCTCTTACTTCACACGGGATTATTATAAAAGCTGTGCGAAAAAAATGCTATAAATAGATTTACTTCTATAATGAATACTTGAAAATGCTATAAATAGATTTACTTCTATGCTGAATATTTGAAAAATGCTATAAATGGATTTACTTCTGTAATGAATACTTTAAAATGCTATAAATAAATTTACTTCTATAATGAATACTTGAATATACTATAAATAGATTTACTTCTATAATGAATACTTGAAAATGCTATAAATAGATTTACTTCTATGCTGAATATTTGAAAAATGCTATAAATGGATTTACTTCTATAATGAATACTTGAAAATGCTATAAATTGATTTACTTCTGTGCTGAACGCTTGAAAATGCTATAAATAGATATGCTTCTGTGACGAACGCTTGGAAATTATTATTATTATTATTATTACTATCCAAGCTACAACCCTAAATGGAAAAGCAAGATGCTATAAGCCCAGGGGCTTCAATAGGGAAAAATAGCCCAGTGAGGAAAGGAAATAAGGAAATAAATATCTGAAGAGAACAAATTAACAATAAATCATTCTAAAAAAAAGTAATGTCAAAAGAGATATGTCATATATAAACTATTATCAACGTCAAAAACAAATATGTCATATATAAACTATAAAAAGACTCATGTCCGCCTGGTCAACAAAAAAGCATTTGCTCCAACTTTGAACTTTTGAAGTTCTACTGATTCAACAACCCGATTAAGAAGATCATTCCACAACTAGGTAACAGCTGGAATAAAACTTCTACAATACTGCATAGTATTGAGTCTTATGATGGAGAAGGCCTGGCTATTAGAATTAACTGCCGGCCTAGTATTACGAACAGGATAAAATTGTCCAGGGATATCTGAATGTAAAGGATGGTCAGAGTTATGAAAAATCTTATGCAACATGCACAATGAACTAATTGAACGACGGTGCCAGAGATTAATATCTAGATCAGGAATAAGAAATTTAATAGACCGTAAGTTTCTGTCCAACAAATTAAGATGAGAATCAGCAGCTGAAGACCAGACAGCCAGACAGAAGAACAATACTCAAAACAAGGTAGAATGAAAGAATTAAAACACTTCATCAGAATAGATTGATCACCGAATATCTTAAAAGACTTTCTCAATAAGCCAATTGTTTGTGCAATTGAAGAAGACACAGACCTTATATGTTTCTCAAAAGTAAATTTGCTGTCGAGAATCACACCTAAAATTTTGAGTCATACAAATTTAAAGAAACATTATCAATACTGAGATCCAGATGTTGAGGAGCCACCGTCCTTGACCTACTTACAATCATACTTTGAGTTTTGTTAAGATTCAACTTCATACCCCATAATTTGCACCATGCACTAATTTTAGCTAAATCTCTATTAAGGGATTCACCAACCCCAGATCTACATTCAGGGGATGGAATTGATGCAAAAAGAGTAGCATCATCTGCATATGCAACAAGCTTATTTTCTAGGCCAAACCACATGTCATGTGTATATAGTATGAAAAGTAATGGGCCAAGAACACTACCCTGTGAAACACCGGATATCACATTCCTATACTCACTATGGTGCCCATGAACAAGAACTCTTTGAGATCTACTACTTAAAAAATCAATAATAATGCTAAGAAACGACCCACCCACTCCCAACTGTTTCAGTTTGAAAACAAGGGCCTCATGATTAACACGGTCAAAGGCAGCACTAAAATCAAGGCCAATCATACGAACTTCCCGACCATAATCAAGGGATTTCTGTACTGCATTGGAGATTGTAAGGAGGGCATCACATGCTCCAAGGCCTTTACGAAAACCAAATTGCAAACTAGGGAATAGATGATTACCTTCAGCAAACCTATTAAGACGTTTTGCCAGAAGATGTTCATAAACTTTAGATAATATGGGAGTTATGGAAATTGGGCGGTAATCAGTGGGACTTGAGCTACCACAAACACATTTACATAGAGGAGTAACATTACCAATTCTCCAACAAGTGCTAAATGCTATAAATAGATTTACTTCTATAATGGATACTTGAAAACGGTATAAATATATTTACTTCTATCCTGAATATTTGAAAAATGCTACAGATAGATTTACTTCTGTGCTAAATATTTGAAAATATTATAAATAGATCTAATACTATAATGAATACTTGAAAATGCTATAAATAGATTTACTTGAACATGCTATAGATTCACTTCTAC
>NC_090727.1:156287996-156297996 GCF_036898095.1 Palaemon carinicauda
TTCTTAATAAATCCCCAGGCATGTATAATCGCGGGCAATAAGCGAGCAATGAACACATGGATACCTATTCATTTCAATACCTGCAGACATGTTCAAACTAATCAACTTTTTTGTAAGCAACACAATTCAAACAAAGTTCCTGCAAATAACATTCTTACAAAAGCGTCTATTTGAGATATCCTCTCATCTTTCCAACCACCGTAAGTTCTTTACCCCTAGAATCTGTATTTTGGGGTTGTGGTGGGCTATTGGAAACGTCCCTGACTGGCAACCGCCGAACTGGGATTCGAGCCCCCTCAAACTCGATAGTTTCTTGTTGTGTCTGCAACCTCACTATCCTAGTGAGCTAAGGATATGGGGTTTGGATAAGCCTATAGATCTACCTACTGAGTCTCTAGTAGCCATTGCCTGGTCCTCCTTGGTCCTAACTTGGGTGGTCCTCCTTGGTCCTAGCCTGAGTGGGGAGGGGCCTTGGTTGCTGAGCATAATATATATGTTCAGTCTCTAGAGCAGGGATTCTTAGCCTTTTAATGCTTCCAGACCCCCCATTGGATTGCCCAATATGTTCCCATACCCTTCTTCACTTGACTGTCAAAATAATTATCACCAATCCTATTAATTACAAGTATGTCTTCCGAATATTTCAATAACTTGAATTTACTGTACTTTACATATGGCTAGCTAGGAATAGAATATAGAATAAAATTATAAGCATTGATAACTTTATCATATTTGTTTACTGTAAGCATAATAAAAAAAGGGAAATAACAAATATACAAACATTTACAGCTATTTTACAATATAATCTTAATACACTTGCTTCAGATTATAAATCAACAAATTTAATTTATTACCTTTGTTTTATTACAAAAAAAAAAGAAGATAGAAAACATTTTACACACGTATAAATTAATACACTAAATAAAGTAAATGCCAGTACGCAGAAATCGAGGCTTATACCCCCACCATTTGATTCCCATACCGCCAAGGGGTATGGATACCCCTTGTTTAAGAACACCCGCTCTAGAGCCTTGTCACTGTCCCTTGCCTCTCCCATTCACGAGTGACCTTTAAACCTTTAAACTATTAAGATCTCTGCCATTCATGAGTGGATTTTAAACCTTTAAACTATTAAGATCTCTGCCATTCATGAATGGATTTTAAACCTTTAAACTATTAAGATCTCTGCCATTCATGAGTGGATTTTAAACCTTTAAACTATTAAGATCTCTGCCAATCATGAATGGATTTTAAACCTTTAAACTATTAAGATATCTGCCATTCACGAGTGGCCTTTAAACCTTTAAACTATTAAGATCTCTGCCATTCACGAGTGGCCTTTAAAACTTTAAACTATTAAGATCTCTGCCATTCACGAGTGGATTTTAAACCTTTAAACTATTAAGATCTCTGCCATTCACGAGTAGCCTTTAAACCTTTAAACTATTAAGATCTCTGCCATTCACGAGTGGCTTTTAAACCTTTAAACTATTAAGATCTCTGCCATTCACGAGTGGCTTTTAAACCTTTAAACTATTAAGATCTCTGCCATTCACGAGTGGCTTTTAAACCTTTAAACTATTAAGATCTCTGCCATTCACGAGTGGCTTTTAAACCTTTAAACTATTAAGATCTCTGCCATTCACGAGTGGCTTTTAAACCTTTAAACTATTAAGATCTCTGCCATTCACGAGTGGCTTTTAAACCTTTAAACTATTAAGATCTCTGCCATTCACGAGTGGCTTTTAAACCTTTAAACTATTAAGATCTCTGCCATTCACGAGTGGCTTTTAAAACTTTAAACTATTAAGATCTCTGCCATTCACAGGTGGCTTTTATACCTTTAAACTATTAAGATCTCTGCCATTCACGGGTGGCTTTTATACCTTTAAACTATTAAGATCTCTGCCATTCACGGGTGGCTTTTATACCTTTAAACTATTAAGATCTCTGCCATTCACGGGTGGCTTTTAAACCTTTTAACTATTAAGATCTCTACCATTCACGTGTGGCTTTTAAATCTTTTAACTATTAAGATCTCGGCCATTCACGTGTGGCTTTTAACCTTTTAACTATTAAGATCTCTGCCATTCATGAGTGACTTTTAAATCTTTAAACTATTAAGATCTCTGCCATTCATGAGTGGCTTTTAAACCTTTAAACTATTAAGATCTCTGCCATTCACGGGTGGCTTTTATACCTTTAAACTATTAAGATCTCTGCCATTCACGGGTGGCTTTTAAACCTTTAAACTATTAAGATCTCTGCCATTCATGAGTGGCTTTTAAACCTTTAAACTATTAAGATCTCTGCCATTCACGGGTGGCTTTTATACCTTTAAACTATTAAGATCTCTGCCATTCACGTGTGGATTTTAAACCTTTTAACTATTAAGATCTCTGCCATTCATGAGTGGCTTTTAAACCTTTTAACTATTAAGATCTCTGCCATTCACGTGTGGCTTTTAAATCTTTTAACTATTAAGATCTCGGCCATTCACGTGTGGCTTTTAAACCTTTTAACTATTAAGATCTCTGCCATTCATGAGTGGCTTTTAAATCTTTAAACTATTAAGATCTCTGCCATTCACGGGTGGCTTTTATACCTTTAAACTATTAAGATCTCTGCCATTCACGGGTGGCTTTTATACCTTTAAACTATTAAGATCTCTGCCATTCACGGGTGGCTTTTATACCTTTAAACTATTAAGATCTCTGCCATTCACGGGTGGCTTTTAAACCTTTAAACTATTAAGATCTCTGCCATTCACGTGTGGCTTTTAAACCTTTTAACTATTAAGATCTCTGCCATTCATGAGTGGCTTTTAAATCTTTTAACTATTAAGATCTCGGCCATTCACGAGTGGCTTTTAAACCTTTAAACTATTAAGATCTCTGCCATTCACGGGTGGCTTTTAAATCTTTAAACTATTAAGATCTCTGCCATTCACGGGTGGCTTTTATACCTTTAAACTATTAAGATCTCTGCCATTCACGGGTGGCTTTTATACCTTTAAACTATTAAGATCTCTGCCATTCACGGGTGGCTTTTATACCTTTAAACTATTAAGATCTCTGCCATTCACGGGTGGCTTTTAAACCTTTAAACTATTAAGATCTCTGCCATTCACGTGTGGCTTTTAAACCTTTTAACTATTAAGATCTCTGCCATTCATGAGTGGCTTTTAAATCTTTTAACTATTAAGATCTCGGCCATTCACGAGTGGCTTTTAAACCTTTAAACTATTAAGATCTCTGCCATTCATGAGTGGCTTTAAAACCTTCAAACTATTAAGATCTCTGCCATTCATGAATGGATTTTAAACCTTTAAACTATTAAGATCTCTGCCATTCATGAGTGGCTTTTAAACCTTTAAACAATTAAGATCTCTGCCATTCACGAGTGGCCTTTAAACCTTAAAACTATTAAGATCTCTGCCATTCACGAGTGGCTTTTAAACCTTTAAACTATTAAGATCTCTGCCATTCATGAGTGGCTTTAAAACCTTTAAACTATTAAGATCTCCGCCATTCATGAGTGGCTTTTAAACCTTTAAACTATTAAGATCTCTGCCATTCATGAGTGGCTTTTAAACCTTTAAACTATTAAGATCTCTGCCATTCATGAATGGATTTTAAACCTTTAAACTATTAAGATCTCTGCCATTCATGAGTGGATTTTAAACCTTTAAACTATTAAGATCTCCGCCATTCATGAGTGGCTTTTAAACCTTTAAACTATTAAGATCTCTGCCATTCATGAGTGGCTTTTAAACCTTTAAACTATTAAGATCTCTGCCATTCATGAGTGGCTTTTAAATCTTTAAACTATTAAGATCTCTGCCATTCACGGGTGGCTTTTATACCTTTAAACTATTAAGATCTCTGCCATTCACGGGTGGCTTTTATACCTTTAAACTATTAAGATCTCTGCCATTCACGGGTGGCTTTTATACCTTTAAACTATTAAGATCTCTGCCATTCACGGGTGGCTTTTAAACCTTTAAACTATTAAGATCTCTGCCATTCACGTGTGGTTTTTAAACCTTTTAACTATTAAGATCTCTGCCATTCATGAGTGGCTTTTAAATCTTTTAACTATTAAGATCTCAGCCATTCACGAGTGGCTTTTAAACCTTTAAACTATTAAGATCTCTGCCATTCATGAGTGGCTTTAAAACCTTCAAACTATTAAGATCTCTGCCATTCATGAGTGGCTTTTAAACCTTTAAACTATTAAGATCTCTGCCATTCATGAATGAATTTTAAACCTTTAAACTATTAAGATCTCTGCCATTCACGAGTGGCCTTTAAACCTTTAAACTATTAAGATCTCAGCCATTCATGAGTGGCTTTTAAACCTTTAAACTATTAAGATCTCTGCCATTCATGAGTGGCTTTAAAACCTTTAAACTATTAAGATCTCTGCCATTCATGAGTGGCTTTTAAACCTTTAAACTATTAAGATCTCTGCCATTCATGAATGGATTTTAAACCTTTAAACTACTAAGATCTCTGCCATTCATGAGTGGCTTTTAAACCTTTAAACTATTAAGATCTCTGCCATTCATGAGTGGATTTTAAACCTTTAAACTATTAAGATCTCTGCCATTCATGAGTGGCTTTTAAACCTTTAAACTATTAAGATCTCGGCCATTCATGAATGGATTTTAAACCTTTAAACTATTAAGATCTCTGCCATTCACGAGTGGCCTTTAAACCTTTAAACTATTAAGATCTCGGCCATTCATGAGTGGCTTTTAAACCTTTAAACTATTAAGATCTCTGCCATTCATGAGTGGCTTTAAAACCTTCAAACTATTAAGATCTCTGCCATTCATGAGCGGCTTTTAAACCTTTAAACTATTAAGATCTCTGCCATTCATGAGTGGCTTTTAAACCTTTAAACTATTAAGATCTCTGCCATTCATGAGTGGCTTTAAAACCTTCAAACTATTAAGATCTCTGCCATTCATGAGTGGCTTTTAAACCTTTAAACTATTAAGATCTCTGCCATTCATGAGTGGCTTTTAAACCTTTAAACTATTAAGATCTCTGCCATTCATGAATGGATTTTAAACCTTTAAACTATTAAGATCTCTGCCATTCATGAGTGGCTTTTAAACCTTTAAACTATTAAGATCTCTGCCATTCATGAGTGGCTTTTAAACCTTTAAACTATTAAGATCTCTGCCATTCATGAGTGGCTTTTAAACCTTTAAACTATTAAGATCTCTGCCATTCATGAATGGATTTTAAACCTTTAAACTATTAAGATCTCTGCCATTCACGAGTGGCCTTTAAACCTTTAAACTATTAAGATCTCGGCCATTCACGAGTGGCTTTTAAACCTTTAAACTATTAAGATCTCTGCCATTCATGAGTGGCTTTAAAACCTTCAAACTATTAAGATCTCTGCCATTTATGAGTGGCTTTTAAACCTTTAAACTATTAAGATCTCTGCCATTCATGAGTGGCTTTTAAACCTTTAAACTATTAAGATCTCCGCCATTCATGAGTGGCTTTTAAACCTTTAAACTATTAGGATCTTAGTCGCAAGGGATCGGCGCTCTGCTGTAGGTTTGTCCTCTAAATTGGATCAACCTGTCTGACCTCTTTAGTACCAAAGAAAGAGTTATATGCGTCGCCCTCCGTTTTATGTGTCTCATGTGTCACCCAACCAATCAATCACGGCGGAACGAACAGGTATTTTAGCTTGAGTAAAACACGTCGATGAAATGAGATAAATTAAAGTAAGATCTTTTCGTGCATAAAAATATTCTTTGGATGGGACATAAAATAGTCCTAAGATCAGTAAAATATCAATATTTTTCTTCCGACTAAAATACTTATAAACTTATGAACGTGAAATATCCATTAACCTTTCAGCAGGTATTTTAGCTCAAGTAAAATACTTCATTGAAATGAGATAAATCAAAGTAGGATCTTTTCGTACATCAAAGGATTTTTCGGCTATGATATAAAATAGTCGTAGGATCATGGAAGGATCAATAACAGTAAAATATCAATATTTTTCTTCTTATTAAAATACTTATAAACTTAAGATTATAAAATATCCATTAATCTTTGATCAAGTAATTTCAGAGCGAAGAAGTCTGTAACTGAAATTAAATAATCTACTTAAACGTCAAATCTGATACTGAATATGTTGGCTTCAGTCTAATATGATAATTTTATGATATTTGCAGAAGGTGAGTGATGTTGCAGTGGGTTTAAAGGTCGCTCATGAATGACAGAGGCAAGGACAATGCCCTAGAGACTGACCATATATACATAGGATCAGCGCCCAAGCTCAGACCAAGGAGGGCCAGGCAATGGCTGCTGATGACTCAGCAGATAGACCAATAGGCTCCCTGAAACACGCCATCCTTAGCTCACAAGGATTACGAGGTTGCTGTGACCAAAGAAACTAACGAGTTTGAGCGAGACTCGAACCCCAGTGTGGCGTTCACCCGTCAGGGACGTTACCACATCGGCCACCACAACCCTTAAGATGGAAAAGAAAAGATTGTAGGACAAATAAAAAATAAATTGCCCTTTATGCATCTTTAATGATAAGCATAATCGGTAACATGTGTGTGGAGTACTTTCGGATAATTAAATGTTTTAAATATTTGGCCATGTTTTAAAGTGGGGAGATGCACACACACACAAACACACACACAAAAAAAAAAAAATTATATATATATATATATATATATATATATATATATATATATATATCTGATATGCAAAATGAGAAAAATTGACTTCACGGTTTAAAGGGTACTCGTGAATGGCAGAAGGAAGGGACAGTGACATTGCTCTAGCTAACAGGACGATGCATATGCCCAAGCCCCATCTCCAATCCAAGATAGGACCTTGAAGGGCCAGGCAGTGGATGCTGATGACCCAACAGGTAGATCTATAGGCTCCCCAAAAACCCTCCACCTTTAGCTCATAAGGATCGTGTAGTAGAAAACACTACAAAAAACTATCAAGCTTGAGCGGGTCTCGAACCCCTGTCCGGTAGAACTCTACTAACAACTCATTGTTACCTGTATATTATTTCCTTATAGAGACTATAGTCCATTTCTTTTAGCAAGGCAGATTTGCACCGACTCGCAACGGTGTCCTTTTAGCTCGGAAAAGTTTCCTGATCGCTGATTGGTTAGAATTATCTTGTCCAACCAATCAGCGACCAGGAAATTTTCCGAGCTAAAAGGGTACCGCTGCGAGCCGGTGCAAATATGCCTCGCTAAAAGAAATTGACTATAGCACTGCAAGGTATCTTTATCTAACTTGCCCTGAAACCAAAGTGTAACGGATAGTATTATTATTATCATTATTATTATTACTTGCTAAGCTACAACCGTAGTTGGAAAATCAGGATGCTACAGGCCCAGGGGCTCCAACAGGGAAAACAGCCCAGCGAGGAAAGGAAACAAGGAAAATTAAAATATTTTAATAACAGTAACAACATTAAAATAAATATTTCCTACATAAACTATAAAAACTTAAATAAAACAAGAGGAAGAGAAATAGGATAAGATAGTGTGCCCGAGTGTACCTTCAAGCAAGAGAATTACAAGAAAATAAGACAATTAATATAAAGCATTTCCTACATAAACTATAAAAAACTTAAACAAATCAAGAGGAAGAGAAATAAGATAAGATAGTGTGCCCGAGTGTACCTTCAAGCAAAAAAAATTACAAGAAAATAAGACAATTTATATAAAGTGCCAAAGTGGCTCACAACCTGTGTGATCCCCTGCTGGTGATGGCGGTTACCAGTAGCTCCCTGGCATAGACTGGAATGCAGCCAGTCCAAACGGCCTATCTGATTTTTACGAGAAGTGTGCTGTGGTTAGTTTAGTGCCGTTTCTGGCCGCTAAAGCCGACCGTTTGTGGCGGCGTTATACCTGCGTAAACTGGGGGGGGGGGGATTGAATTTCAATCCTCGGCGGAGGCAGGAGAAGCTTCCCAGGATGATATACGATTATGTGATCCGGAGGGAAGAGAAAGCCCCAGATGATGATGGGATGATATACTATCATTGATGTGTACTTTTTGGAGTTATTAATATTATCAATAACACTTGCGTGGTGTTCTACTATCTACATTCACTCAAAGAGCTATGGGAAAAGAATAAATTATGGGAATAACACTAAGAGACAGAAAAAGAGCAACAGGGATAAGAGAGAAAACTTATGTAGAAGACATTCCAACATGTAAGAAAAGTAATGGAAATGAGCAGGACATGTAATGAGAATGACAGATAACGGATGGACATTAAGAATATCAGAATGGGTTCCTAGAGACTGCAAAAGAACCAGGAGAATGAAGAGAAGACGATGGATTGACGAACTAAGAAAACTTGCGGGTGTGGACTGGCATAGAAAGGCCTCAAACAGACGCGAGAGGAAAGACATGTCTGGGGACACTTTTATTATTATTATTATTATTATTATTATTATTATTATTATTATTATTATTATTATTATTATTATTATTATTATTATGCTGCTATTATTATTATTATTATTATTATTATTATTATTATTATTATTATTATTACTTGCTAAGCTATAACCCTAGTTGGAAAAGCAGAATGCTATAAGCCCAGGGACTACAACAGGGAAAATAGCCCAGTGAGGAAAGGAAAGAAGGAAAAATAAAATATTTAAGAAGAGTAACAACATTAAAATAAATATTTCTTATATAAACTATAAAAACTTTAACAAAACAAGAGGAAGAGAAATCAGATAAAATAGCGTGCCCGAGTGTACCCTCAAGCAAGAGAACTCAAACCCAAGACAGTGGAAGACCATTGTACAGAGGTTATGTCCTGCAATGGAATGTAAGGACTAATAATGATGATGACATTTGGCGATATTTCCTATTTAAGAGCAGATTCAACTTGATATTAATTATGTATTTGACTTATCGCCTTGAAATTCTTATCACCATCGTTAATATTCAATTTCAACTGACATTATATGACGATTATATATATATGAAAAAAAAAATATGGCAGGATAAATGGAAATATCAATCATGTAAGCTTTTTGAATACAAAAAAAAAAAGAAAAAAGGTCATAAGGATTAGCCACTGAATTGTTGGTTATTCTGCATCATGGAATTTTCGCTTAGCTGTTATAATAATAATAATAATAATAATAATAATAATAATAATAATAATAATAATAACAACAACAATTACAATAACAATAACAATAATAACAATAAATAATAAATAATAAATACTACAACTACTACTACTACTACTACTACTACTACTACTAATAATAATAATAAATAATAATAATAAATAATGATAACAATAATAATAATAACAATAACAACAATTACAATAACAATAACAATAATAAATAATAAAGAAACATCTACTACTACTACTACTACTACTACTACTACTACTACTATTACTACTACTACTAAGAATAATAATAATTTTCATCCCTCATCAGTACTGCATGCTGCCAATACTAATAATAATAGGCCAGAATAAAGTAGATCATATACAGTATATGTTACAACAAAATCACACGGGAAATTCTTTAATTTCCATTTTACGCCTTTCTTATAAATATCATAAAAAAGGTGAATAAACGTATTACCCTTAAGTTCATACAAGAAAGATCTCTTATAATATTGTTACTGTTCTTAAAATATCTTTTAATTGCTCATTACTTCTCTTATAGTTTATCTATTTCCAAGTTTAAAAGTTACAAGGTCACTCACGAATGGCAGATGCAAGGGACAGAGATATTGCAATAACAAGCAGGACAATGCCCTAGAGACTGACCCAAAACACCTATCCACCCAAGCTAGGGCCAAGGAAGGCCAGGCAATGGCTGCTGATGACTCGGCAGGTAGATTATAGCCTCCCTCAACCGCCCACATCATTAGCTCACAGGCATGGTGAGGTTGCAGTGACCAAAGAAACTCAAAAGTTTGAGGGGGAATCGAACCACAAT
>NC_090727.1:156307996-156322996 GCF_036898095.1 Palaemon carinicauda
CACAAGGGTAACAACTGCATGTGTCTCTTCACCATTTCTTGTCAGTAAAGATAACCTTGACATAAAAATTCACGAATTGAAAAAAAAAGTTGATGCATGGAGCCAGTTATCCAAATCCCACGCCTACCAGTACTGACATCACAAAGAAGTGTGGAGTAGGAGTCACTGTGGGTGATGTCTTCCCAATGAAGAGACAGGCAGGATGGTTCTACGGGTTTGGGACTCGAGGTCCATTCGTTGGGCTCTTAACAAGGCCTTGTAATCCATTCCAAGGTGGATGGCAGCATGTTTCTGGAGAGGGTGTTGGTGACGGGATTCAGTTTACCAGAGATGTACTGAATGATGCTGTTATATTCAGAAATGGCAGAGAGATGTCAGCGTTGACGGGCAGACCAGCCATCAGACTGTCGAGCAAAGGTGTTCGTGAGGGTCATGTTGTCCATGCGAATGGCTAAGGACATGCAATCAAGAAATGGCAGAAGTGATGGACAGCCAAACACACCGCCAGTAGTTCAATGTTGAAAATAGAATAATTAGATACTGAAGAAGGTCAATGGGCGGGGCAAACCGGCGAAAATTATTTTGGTACTATTCCTACAACGTCATTGGCATCTGTGAAAAGTAGGAGAGATGCAGTTGGCACAGGAAGGGTGAAAGCAATAGTAGTTGATAAGGGTTTCCTTGCATTTATAGTCAAGTTTCCTGAAGGGGGCCCCACTTCACTTGAAGGAGGAAAGAGTGGCAAGATGACTGGCAAGAACTGTTGATATTTCCCCATGCCCCAGAACTGCTGCAGGGCTTTGATGGTCGACGGCATGGAGAACTTCCGGACTGCTGATACCTTCTCAGGCAGGAGGTGAACACTCATAACTGGTGCAATAACCCAAGATTGCCACTTCCTTGGCACCAAAGGTACACTTGTAGTACCTAACTGCAATGCTGCTCCACTGCAGGTAGACAAGGACGATGTGTAGGTGATGTAGGTGATCCTCTTGAAGGGGAGAAAATATGTCCTACATACCATATATAGAAGGGGAGGTCCCCTAAGATGCCATCCATAAGTCTTCGAAATGTGGACCCTGCATTACAAGGCCAAATCATGAGTAATTAAGAGTTTGTATTTTGGAGGGGGTGGTGATGGCAGTATTGAGGAGATCTGGATTCATGGGCACCTGATAATACCCCTTCAGGACTTTGAGTTGAAAATAGTTTAGTACAGTGAAGGTAAGTGGTGATGTCGGCATGTTGGGGAAGGGGTAGTGGTATGGTTCTGTCTGCATATCAAAACGCCTATGATCCACACAAGGGCATAAGAATCCATCCATCTTCAAGGCTATCTGCAGGTGAGACGGCCATGGGCCTCAAGCCTTGACAAAGGCCCATTTCTTCCATTTGGCAAATGTCCTTTTAGCAGCTATCCTACAGTCTGGAGCCCAATGCATGAATCTTGCAAACACTGGGAACCCATCATCTTGATATGGTCATAGATACCATGCTTGGCCGGAATCATGGGTGTCTGGCGTAGTTCTGGTAAAAGACGTTGGGATATAAAGTGAAGAGGGAGTGGGCATTCGTGATTGCACTGATAAGGACAGCAATTTCAGAAGGAGCAGGTGATAAAGGTTTGGACGATTAAGAGTTGGTGTTAGCATAGCGTTGCTGTGCAACATCAACCGGGTAGATGAGTGGAAGAGGAAATCCACACAGAAGAGATGTAATGTAACATTGACGAGGATGAAATCCTGATGTAATAGACGTTCCCAAACAAGAGCATTAGCGTCTTAAAACTGTGGATGGAGATAGCAGATCTATTGACGGCCATCAGACGGACAGGAGCAGCCTACGAATGACATCGTGCCCTTAAAAGGAACATGGCAGAAGGGAACGACAGTATCTATCAGAAAGCAGACATTAGAGCCTAAATCATGCCTATTTATTAAATTTTTACAATTTCTTAGCAGAAGCCCAAATATGAAGTGGTTGTAGCACAACTGAAAGTGTGGGGCATCATACAGTGGATTTTGAGGGCCATGGTTTAGGTAAGGGTAAGGGCAACAGCTTAGGTGGGTGGTGGGCAGCTTTACTGCCCCGGTATGTCCAACAGTATTTACTTCAGCATCAGTCGGTGTTGTATGGTTGCCCATGTTGCTAGGTGTGTTGTATGGTTGTCCCTGTTGTTAGGTGTGTTGTATGGTTGTCCCTGTTGTTAGGTGTGTTGTATGATTGTCCCTGTTGTTAGCTGTGTTGTTGGTGGGGTTCTTAACTGTGGAAAATTGACTGTCCATAAGGGCATTAACTTTAGTCTTCAGGTTACAGGCACCCATGGGTTCACGAATCTGATGAAGGTTGCAGTATAGAATAAAATAGATAGGATATACTTTTTTTCATGTGCTGTATGTGGATTACAAAACTATGTAAATGCGAAGATTCTATATGACACAAGTAGAGGCTACTTAAACATTTACATTTAATGAAAATTGCATAATGTAAAAGAAAAAAGTCATGTCATATATATATATATATATATATATATATATATATATTATATATATATATACATATATATATATATATATATATATATATATATATATATATATATATATATATATATATATATATATAAATATATAAATATGAATCTTTCTGTTCACGCCTAGCTCGAGGGAGTAGTCATAAACTATCCTCATTTTTTTTAATGGGGTGCACTTGCACTGACTCGCAGAAGTGTCCTTTTAGTTCGGAAAAGTTTCCTGCTATCTGATTGGTTAGAATTATCTTGTCCAACCAATCAGCGATCAGGAAACTTTTCCGAGCTAAAAGGGCACCCCTGCGAGTCGGTGAAAATCTGCCGCACTAAAAAGAATTGACTATAGTGAGAGGTGTGTGCGTGAGTGTGCATATCTATCCAATCTTTATCAGTCATTTTGACAGGTCGCATACACTAGTGTATGAATAATTACTGTATATACATATACTGTATATGTACATAAATGACTATATCTATAAACAATATATATATATATATATATATATATATATATATATATATATATATATATATATATATATATGTATGTATATATATATATATATATATATATATATATATATATATATATATATATATATATATATACATACACACATACATATATATATATACATATATATATATATATATATATATATATATATATATAGATATATTGTACGTATATATGTATATAGTATATTTGGTCACGTGTTTATCAAATTGATTGAGAAGGAAAAAAAATAGTAGTAATACAAAGATTCTCAACTCCTTGTCAAACGCCCATCAATAATATGGTCACCTTAAAAGCAGATCTATGACCATCTACTAATCTTAAATTGCCAAAACAATGTGCAAGCAAGAATTTCAATAAAAGACCTGATGATTTTCTTTTATTCATTTCAAGTTCTCATGGATGTATATATTTTTACGAGTAGGTTTAATATCTATAATAAAATGTTCATCCCTTACCATTCACACATTGATCAAATGTCTTGATAAACTGAACTATGGTATCATTATTAATAAACTTCACTGCCCGTCTCCTTCTGCTCGTTATACAAACAAATAAGAAAATGAATAATGATTACATATTTTTTCCTTTTGATAAAAGTCTTAATTTTAAGGAAATACTATTATCGATATTTAAACCTTAGTGAAGTTCTGTCATCCCTGGAAAGATATTTATTCCAGCGTGTAAGAAGAGAAGCAATACTAAAATATGCAATCCTTGAATATATTAAATATAGCCTAAACTGAATAATAAAAATAGTAACAATTCCATTAATGTTATAAATAGGGAAATTCTTTCGAGCACAGTTATCCCACAAGCAGGGCCCCCAAATGTTGAACTCGATCACACACTATTCCAGTACCAGTTTATCCCTTAATATACCCTTAGTCCTGGACTTCCCCTCCCCCCTACTGGACAACATTCCCCTACTCCCTTTGTGGTATCCCATTCCACGGGAAGTTGTAGGTTATGATCTCAACTGGAGCTAGAGGCTACAGGGATGGCCAGGCCACTTGGTCTGGAGCACCATCCCTTAGCCTCATCAACTGACCTTTGCCCTCTGGTCACTGGATGGCAACGCCCCTTTTGGCCTCCTAGACACACACACACACACACACGCACTTACACGTGTGTGTACTTGCCGCGGTGCATGCATTCCTTCGCTTCAGCTCCAATGATGCTATGAGCACCGTCTTTTGTTTTACTTTGTTGGACAATGTTTCGAAAGAGATCTTAGCATTTGGGTCCCATCACAGAAATCATTAGTAAGAATCTTCCCAGCCGTGTTACCAATGTGCCATTGAGAAACCAAGCTTTGTTATTACTATCTTTAACGTTACAGATGCTGTTTTAGCAAAGATCTGGCAGTGATTTTATTCTTCTGGAATCCTTTTAAACGTTATGGAAGCTGTCTGAGCAAAGATCTGGTTGTAATTTTAAATATTCCACCCAGAATATCTCTCTCTCTCTCTCTCTCTCTCTCTCTCTCTCTCTCTCTCTCTCTCTCTCTCTCTCTCTCTCTCTCTCTCTCTCTCTCTCTCTCCGTTGCAGTAACATATATCAGTTTCTACTAAAAAATATACTTAATACTTTAATGATATGTCATCACAATTATGACCTGGTTCTTCTTCTTTTTCAGTGTGAGCACACTCCGCGCCAGCAGAGACTCCTCAGGCGGAGCTGGGTTGGCACAGACCCTCCTGAACCTCGTCCCAGTTGCCATGTCCTTCTCAGAACCTGACCTTCTCCTCTTCCCACTAAAAGTACTAACGCTACTATCAGCAGTCCTTCGGTTAGCTTTTAAATACGATACTTAAATCCAGTTATATATGGACATTTTCTTAAAATTGGATTATTTCAATTAGAGATTAAGATTGAAGTAATATTCTCATGTTTTTTTATCCTTGGTCCTTGCTTCTAAAAACATGAATATAGGGCACCTTTTTAATCCACTTATATATGGAAATTTTCTAAAAAATAGGATTATTTCAATTAGAGATTAAAATTGAAGTAATATTCTCAAGTTTTTATTCACAGTTCTTGATTCTATTCATAGCCCTTTAAAAATATGTATAAGAATAATTCTAATCCACTTATACATGGAAATTTTCTTAGAAACTGAATCATTTCAATTTGAGATCAAAAGTAAAGTCATTTTCCTTAAACTTTTTATCCTTGGACCTTGGTTCTATTCATAGCCCCTAAAAACCTGTATTATAGGCAACAGATTATATCTACCCACTCCACAACGGGCAATCGTAAAATTCATTTTATGCTATCCACCCATTCCATTCCTAGAAAGTTTCTTCTTACTTCTAAATTAGTCTCATCAACTTACTCTCCAGTCCTATAGCTATTTCTATTTCACTTCCACTTTTGATATCCTTACTTAAAGGCGGGTTTGCAAGGTCGAAGGGTTCGTCGAACCATATCTAAAGGGCGGGTTTGCACGGTCGAAGGGTTCGTCGAACCATATCTAAAGGGCGGGTTTACACGGTCGAAGGGTTCGTCGAACCATATCTAAAAGGCGGGTTTACACGGTCGAACGGTTCGTCGAACCATATCTAAAGGGCGGGTTTACAAGGTCGAAGGGTTCGTCGAACCATATCTAAAGGGCGGGTTTACACGGTCGAACGGTTCGTCGAACCATATCTAAAAGGCGGGTTTACACGGTCGAACGGTTCGTCGAACCATATCTAAAGGGCGGGTTTGCACGGTCGAAGGGTTCGTCGAACCATATCTAAAAGGCGGGTTTACACGGTCGAACGGTTCATCAAACGCGGTTCGATAGACAAGTGTTTAAAGTGATGTTCGAACGTGTGAACGGGGTATTCGGTAGTCAAACACGTTCGTCAAATGGTTCGACAGACAAGTATTTAAAGTGATGTTCGAACGTGTGAACGGGGTATTCAGTTGTTGAACACGTTCGAAGAAAGACAGTTCTCATTGTCCACAAACCTTATGCATTAGTGGCGGATTCAACCTCTCAGAACCGTTCTTACAAGTCGCGTTGCCGTTTCATATACGTCCCACTGTTCCCTCGTCTCCGATCGCTATTATTGTGAGATTAACATAAAATTTCATTACAATTAACTTGTGTAGAACTCTCTTAACCTCATCTTCTTGATAACTATCTCTTTACGTCTCCATGTGTATCATCGTTGTCATTCCAAGTGAATTATCTTTTCAAGAATTGCATTTTTACCATTGTTTGCCGTAATTTACTCTCCAGACTCATGCATTTATTACCTACATAAGCATTCCATTATTGCGATCAACAGCATTTGGTTCATAAAGCTTTAAAACCCGCTTATGAATGACAGAGACAAGGGACAGTGACATTGCCCTATCAAGTAGGACAATGACCTAGAGACTGACCATATATAACATATGATCAGTGCCCATGCCCCCTTCTCCACCCAAGCTATGACCAAGGAGAGCCATGCAATGGCTGATGACAACTCAGCAGATAGACCTACAGTATATGCTCCCTCAAAGCCCACATCCTTAGCTCACAAGGTTAGTGAGTTTGCTACAACAAGCTAACGAGTTTGAGCGGGACTCAAACCCGAGTCTTGCGTTCACCAATCAGGGACGTTACTTCATCGGCTACCACGCATTTATCACCAACATCAACAGCATTAGGTTGATAATGTCACTATCAACTCTTCGTTTCTAACTCTTGGTTCGAGATAGCCTGCCGTGTTTACGCGTGTTGTTTTACCCCTGTTCGGGTGTGAGTGTGTTTGGTGTGTTTGTGAACAGCTTCCTGGCCAAAATTTTAATCGTAGAGCAATGAAACTCGCAAGGATTAACTGTTATGTAAAAAGCTGGAAATCATTAAATTTTGGAAAGTCAAGGTCACGATGAACTAAAAGGCCGAGAAATAAGCTGCCACGGCGGAGGTCTGCGCTCTACTGAGCGCCTCTCTAGTTGCTCACAAAAGAGATCCACAATCCACTGACCTTCTTCTTGTCCTCAACAACAAAAACGAAGATGATAACCCATTTTCGAGAGGATTAGAATTGGAATAAAGGACAATTTCTGGAAGAAAGGATTTCCTGAAACTTGAAGCTGTATTGAATTCCTAATTCCAGGGCTGTAGCGGCCAATGGAGATAGTCTCTGCTTAGCGCTCACTGGACTAGTGTTCGAGACATGCTTTAGCTCACAAGGATGGTTATGTTGCCGATACTAATAGAAACTATCATGTTTGATTGATTGATTAATTGCTCACAAGGATGGTTATGTTGCCGATACTAATAGAAACTATCATGCTTGATTGATTGATAAATTGACATCAAATCAATTAATTAAACAATCAAGCATGATAGTTTCTATTAGTATCTGCAACCTAACCATCCTTGTGAGCTAAGGATAGGAGATTTGGGGAGCCTATAGGTCTACCTGCTGATTGCCTGGTTCTCCTTGGTTCTAACTTGGGTGGGGAAAGGGCTTGTGCGCTGATCATATGTAACATTGTTAATCTCTAGGACATTCCCTGCTTGATAGGGCACTGTGACTGTCCTTTGCCTCTGCCATTCACGAGCGGCTTTTAAACCTTTAATAAATTGATCGTTTTTCCTTCTTTTCTTCGCTTTAAAGCTTTTTTCCCCTATTTATTCCATAACATTTATCTCAATACGAATATAAATTATCTTTTACATGCCTTAGTAGAGTATGATAATTTTTTTTCTTTTATTATGAAATACACATTTACAACCTTACAATTTATAACTTATATACATCATACTATATTTAAATATTTCTATTTCATTTTGCACATACTGTATTTACAATTCAAATTTTTTACTATTTATCTATAATTTGTTTAGTGAATTAGATTCAGATCGAGATTTTAATCCGTCTGGACTTTTATCACTGCTCGGGGCGAACTGACGTTAGTCGGCTACTCTCTCGAAATTTTCACACCAATGCATTTAATGTATAGCATTCTGTACTAAGCTTGGTGGCGCAGTGTATAATACCCCAATATCTAAGCATTATAAAAGAGAAAATTCACCAGAGGTTCTGTATTTTAGATGGCAGCATTACGAGTGTTTTCTAAATTTTGGGGTTTAAATTGTCCCACTCAGAGGAAATTGCACTGAATTAGATGTTGAACCATAATAATGATAATAAATATATAATGAATATTAAGGAGTAGGATGAAATAAGTTAAAACATTGCATAATAAAAAAATCACTACTACGATGGGACATTTAAGACTTTCACTATAAAAAGATTACAACATTGATAGATAGTCCCAATGCACGTCGTATATCTACCTGCATCAGTAAACTATATATATGAACACATTTGATTTTATTTGATTTAAGGTTTCATGGCATACTGACATCCAATGTCATTCACACCGAACACACACACATAAAAAGTACCTTTCCAACACGCTTGAAAAGTCCTTTCCCAACATATAAAGTCTCTTTCCAACACGCATAAAAAGTCCCTTTCCAACAAACATAAAAAGTCCCTTTCCAACACATAAAAAGTCCCTTTCCAACACACTTGAAAAGTCCTTTTCCAACACACTTGAAAAGTCCCTTTCCAACATGCAAAAAAGTCCCTTTCCAGCACATAAAAAGTATCTTTCCAACAAATAAAAAGTCACTTTCCAACACATAAAAAGTCACTTTCCAAACCTAAAAAGTCCCTTTCCAACACGCATAAAAAGTCCCTTTCCAACAGATAAAAAGTTCTTTTCCAACAAGCATAAAAAGTCCCTTTCCAACACGCATAAAAAATTCCTTTCCAACACACAAAAAATCCCTTTCCAACACATAAAAAGTATCTTTCCAACACACACAAAAAGTCCCTTTCCAGCAAGCATAAAAAGTCCCTTTCAAATCATACAAAAAGTCCCTTTCCCTTTCCAACACACACAAAAAGTCCCTTTCCAACACATAAAAAGTCTCTTTCCAAAACACATTAAAAAGTCCCTTTCCAAAACAAAAAGTCCCTCACCAAAACATAAAAAGTCCCTTTCCAACAGATAAAGTCCCTTTCCAACACATAAAAAGTCCCTTTTCAACACATAAAAAGTCCCTTTCCTAAACACATAAAAAGTCTCTTTCCAAAACACATAAAAGTCCCTTTCCAACACACTTAGGAAGTCCCTTTCCAGCACACTTAAAAAGTTCCTTTCCAACACAAACACACAAAAAGTCTCTTTCCAACACACAAACAGAAAGTCTTTTCCCAACACACCCAAAGCCCCCTTCCAACACACTTGAAAAGTCCATTTCCTACGCAAAAAAGTCCCTTTCTAAAACACAGAAAAGTCCCTTTTCAACACACTTAAAAAGTCCCTTTCCAACACACTTAAAAAGTCCCTTTCCAACACACTTAAAAAGTCCCTTTCCAACACACACACACATAAAGTCTCTTTCCAACACACACACACAAAGTCCTTTTCCAACACACCCAAAGCCCCTTTCCAACACATAAAAAGTCCTTTTCCAACACAATTAAAATAGTCCCTCTACAACACACTTAAGAAATCCCTTTCCAACACACTTGAGAAATCCCTTTGCAACACACACACAAAGTCTTTTTCCAACACATAAAAAAGTCCCTTTCCAACACATGAAAAGTCCCTTTCCAACACATGAAAAGTCCCTTTCCTACACACATAAAAAGTCTCTTTCCAACAAACATAAAAAGTCCCTTTCCAACACATGAAAAGTCCCTTTCCTACACACATAAAAAGTCTCTTTCCAACAAACATAAAAAGTCCCTTTCCAACACATGAAAAGACCCTTTCAAACACATGAAAAGTCCCTTTCCTACACACAAAAAAAGTCTCTTTCCAACAAACATAAAAAGTCCCTTTCCAACACATGAAAAGTCCCTTTCCAACACATGAAAAGTCCCTTTCCTACACACATAAAAAGTCTCTTTCCAACAAACATAAAAAGTCCCTTTCCAACACATGAAAAGTCCCTTTCCTACACACATAAAAAGTCTCTTTCCAACAAACATAAAAAGTCCCTTTCCAACACATGAAAAGTCCCTTTCCAACACATGAAAAGTCCCTTTCCTACACACAAAAAAAGTCTCTTTCCAACAAACATAAAAAGTCCCTTTCCAACACATGAAAAGTCCCTTTCCAACACATGAAAAGTCCCTTTCCTACACACAAAAAAAGTCTCTTTCCAACAAACATAAAAAGTCCCTTTCCAACACATGAAAAGTCCCTTTCCTACACACATAAAAAGTCTCTTTCCAACAAACATAAAAAGTCCCTTTCCAACACATGAAAAGTCCCTTTCCTACACACATAAAAAGTCTCTTTCCAACAAACATAAAAAGTCCCTTTCCAACACATGAAAAGACCCTTTCAAACACATGAAAAGTCCCTTTCCTACATACATAAAAAGTCTCTTTCCAACAAACATAAAAAGTCCCTTTCCAACACATGGAAAGTCCCTTTCCAACACATGAAAAGTCCCTTTCCTACACACATAAAAAGTCTCTTTCCAACAAACATAAAAAGTCCCTTTCCAACACATGAAAAGTCCCTTTCCAACACATGAAAAGTCCCTTTCCTACACACATAAAAAGTCTCTTTCCAACAAACATAAAAAGTCCCTTTCCAACACATGAAAAGTCCCTTTCCTACACACATAAAAAGTCTCTTTCCAACAAACATAAAAAGTCCCTTTCCAACACATGAAAAGTTCCTTTCCAACACATGAAAAGTCCCTTTCCTACTCACATAAAAAGTCTCTTGCCAACAAACATAAAAAGTCCCTTTCCAACACATGAAAAGTCCCTTTCCAACACATGAAAAGTCCCTTTCCTACACACATAAAAAGTCTCTTTCCAACAAACATAAAAAGTCCCTTTCCAACACATGAAAAGTCCCTTTCCAACACATGAAAAGTCCCTTTCCTACACACATAAAAAGTCTCTTTCCAACAAACATAAAAAGTCCCTTTCCAACACATGAAAAGTCCCTTTCCTACACACATAAAAAGTCTCTTTCCAACAAACATAAAAAGTCCCTTTCCAACACATGAAAAGTCCCTTTCCTGCACACATAAAAAGTCTCTTTCCAACAAACATAAAAAGTCCCTTTCCAACACATGAAAAGTCCCTTTCCAACACATGAAAAGTCCCTTTCCTACACACATAAAAAATCTCTTTCCAACAAACATAAAAAGTCCCTTTCCAACACATGAAAAGTCCCTTTCCAACACATGAAAAGTCCCTTTTCAACACACTTAAAAAGTCCCTTTCCAACAAACTTAAAAAGTCCCTTTCCAACAAAAAAGTCCCTTTCCAACAAAAAAGTCCCTTTCCAAAACACATAAAAGTCCCTTTCCAGCACACTTAAAAAGTTCCTTTCCAACACACACACACACACACACACACAAAGTCTCTTTCCAACACACACACACAAAGTCTTTTTCCAAAACACCCAAAGCCCCTTTCCAACACACTTGAAAAGTCCCTTTCCAACACAAAAAAGTCCCTTTCCAAAACACATAAAAGTCCCTTTCCAACACACTTAAAAAGTCCCTTTCCAACACACTTAAAAAGTCCCTTTCCAACACACTTAAAAAGTCCCTTTCCAACACAAAAAAGTCCCTTTCCAAAACACATAAAAGTCCCTTTCCAACACACTTAGGAAGTCCCTTTCCAGCACACTTAAAAAGTTCCTTTCCAACACAAACACACAAAAAGTCTCTTTCCAACACACAAACAGAAAGTCTTTTCCCAACACACCCAAAGCCCCCTTCCAACACACTTGAAAAGTCCATTTCCTACGCAAAAAAGTCCCTTTCTAAAACACAGAAAAGTCCCTTTTCAACACACTTAAAAAGTCCCTTTCCAACACACTTAAAAAGTCCCTTTCCAACACACTTAAAAAGTCCCTTTCCAACACACACACACATAAAGTCTCTTTCCAACACACACACAAAGTCCTTTTCCAACACACCCAAAGCCCCTTTCCAACACATAAAAAGTCCTTTTCCAACACAATTAAAATAGTCCCTCTACAACACACTTAAGAAATCCCTTTCCAACACACTTGAGAAATCCCTTTGCAACACACACACAAAGTCTTTTTCCAACACATAAAAAAGTCCCTTTCCAACACATGAAAAGTCCCTTTCCAACACATGAAAAGTCCCTTTCCTACACACACAAAAAGTCTCTCTCCAACAAACATAAAGAGTCCCTTTCCAACACATGAAAAGTCCCTTTCCAACACATGAAAAGTCCCTTTCCAACACATGAAAAGTCCCTTTCCTACACACATAAAAAGTCTCTTTCCAACAAACATAAAAAGTCCCTTTCCAACACATGAAAAGTCCCTTTTCAACACATGAAAAGTCCCTTTCCTACACACATAAAAAGTCTCTTTCCAACAAACATAAAAAGTCCCTTTCCAACACATGAAAAGTTCCTTTCCAACACATGAAAAGTCCCTTTCCTACTCACATAAAAAGTCTCTTGCCAACAAACATGAAAAGTCCCTTTCCAACACATGAAAAGTCCCTTTCCTACACACATGAAAAGTCCCTTTCCTACACACATAAAAAGTCTCTTTCCAACAAACATAAAAAGTCCCTTTCCAACACATGAAAAGTCCCTTTCCAACACATGAAAAGTCCCTTTCCTACACACATAAAAAGCCTCTTTCCAACAAACATAAAGAGTCCCTTTCCAACACACTTGAGAAATCCCTTTGCAACACACACACAAAGTCTTTTTCCAACACATAAAAAAGTCCCTTTCCAACACATGAAAAGTCCCTTTCCAACACATGAAAAGTCCCTTTCCTACACACATAAAAAGTCTCTTTCCAACAAACATAAAAAGTCCCTTTCCAACACATGAAAAGTCCCTTTCCTACACACATAAAAAGTCTCTTTCCAACAAACATAAAAAGTCCCTTTCCAACACATGAAAAGTCCCTTTCCTGCACACATAAAAAGTCTCTTTCCAACAAACATAAAAAGTCCCTTTCCAACACATGAAAAGTCCCTTACCAACACATGAAAAGTCCCTTTCCTACACACATAAAAAGTCTCTTTCCAACAAACATAAAAAGTCCCTTTCCAACACATGAAAAGTCCCTTTCCAACACATGAAAAGTCCCTTTCCAACACATGAAAAGTCCCTTTCCTACACACATAAAAAGCCTCTTTCCAACAAACATAAAGAGTCCCTTTCCAACACATGAAAAGTCCCTTTCCAACACATGAAAAGTCCCTTTCCTACACACATAAAAAGTCTCTTTCCAACAAACATAAAAAGTCCCTTTCCAACACATGAAAAGTCCCTTTCAACCATTGAAAAAGTACGTCCATATCATAGTCATTATCAGCCAAACAGTGCACAGACACCTTTATTTCCAGCCTCATCACTGTCATCACCGTCATCAGCTAAACTCCACTCATCTTTCTCTATGCAAATTGGTTACCTATTACAAATGCACCGAGGAATAATATGGTAATGAACGCAGCCCCGAGAGATAGAGATGATGATGATGATGATGATGGTGGTGTCGATAGGTCCATCCATCCAACAGGTAACTAAGAACAAGTGGAAGTCAACGAGGCGTTTAAGGGATCACAATGCATCATTAGCGTTGATGATTTCTCTGATAAAAGCCAAGGGAACGAGTCGGCCAAATGGATATCTAGAAGCCGGGCTAAGGAATCAAGTATGTTCTAAAGACGTATCACATATTGATATACTCTATTTTTTTTTTTTTTTTTTTTTTTACAGTTACGAGATGCTCTTCTTCAAACTCGAACACGATGGTAATAAAGAATTCGGGGGGGGGGGGGACTGGATAAGACATAAGGATAAAGTCACACACACGATTTCAAAACGAGTTAAAATATAATGAGATGAATTCATAATTATGATGGAAAAATCAGAAAGGTCAATTGCAATTTAAAAATACAATAAGAATAATTCTTAATTTTGATGGAAAAATGGAAAAGACAAGAGGGTAAAATTGCGAGTTAAAATACAGTGATATGAATTCCTAAATTTGATGGAAAACAGGAAAAGACAAAAGGGTAAAATTACGAGCTAAAATACAATGAGACGAATTCCTAATTTTGATGGAAAACTGGAAAAAACAGCAAGGTCAAATTGTGAGTTAAAATACAATGAGATGAATTCCTAATTTCCATAGAAAACTGGAAAAAAAACAGCAAGGTCAAATTGTGAGTTAAAATACAATGAGATGAATTCCTAATTTCCATAGAAAACTGGAAAAAACAGCAAGGTCAAATTGTGAGTTAAAATACAATGAGATGAATTCCTAATTTCCATAGAAAACTGGAAAAAACAGCAAGGTCAAATTGTGAGTTAAAATACAATGAGATGAATTCCTAATTTCCATAGAAAACTGGAAAAAACAGCAAGGTCAAATTGTGAGTTAAAATACAATGAGATGAATTCCTAATTTCCATAGAAAACTGGAAAAAACAGCAAGGTCAAATTGTGAGTTAAAATACAATGAGATGAATTCCTAATTTCCATAGAAAACTGGAAAAAACAGCAAGGTCAAATTGTGAGTCAAAATACAATGAGATGAATTCCTAATTTCCATAGAAAACTGGAAAAAACAGCAAGGTCATATTGTGAGTTGATATACAATGAGATGAATTCCTAATTTTGATGAAAACATGGAAAAAAAAAAAACAAGAGGGGTCAAATTGAGGTAATATACAGAGATGAATTCCTAATTTTGATGGAAAACTGGAAAAACACAGCAAGGTCAAATTGTGAGTTAAAATACAATAAGAATAATACATAATATTGATGAAAAGGCGACAAAAAAAAAATCAGCAGGGTCATATTGGCAATTCAATTCAAGGAAATAATATTATATCGTTCTGATCCATTTACCTCGGAGATAAGATATTTTTAGAGAAGAGGACCATTTAACTTTACAAATCCACTTG